>NC_134489.1:59617536-59917536 GCF_040206685.1 Ascaphus truei | reverse complement strand
CAGGCATTTGAGAAACCACTTCGTATACCCCTTCTCGCCAGCGGTCAGCCAATTTATGCTTTCCCGGTACTCCCAGGTTGCGCAGTAGTACGGCATCGCCAGTTTTAATGTCTCTATGTTTTACTTTGTGATCATAGCGCCTTTTGTTCCCGGCATTCAACTTTTCAGTGGATCTCTCGGCTTGCCCATAGGCCTTCTGCAAAGTCTCTTGTAATCTTTGTACGTAGCGAAAATGGTTGGAATTGGGCACCCCATCGGTGGAGACTCTTAACTGTATATCCACTGGCAATCGGGCTTCACGGCCAAACATAAGAAAGTAGGGGGAGAACCCGGTAGATTCGTGCCGGGTGCAATTGTAAGCATGGACTAGAGTTTCCACATGGCGACTCCACTTAGTCTTCTCGACACCTGTTAGTGTGCCCAGCATGTCCAGCAGTGTGCGATTGAAACGTTCAGGCAAAGCATCCCCTTCTGGATGGTATGGAGTAGTACGGGACTTGTTAATGTGCAGGAGGTTCAGCAATTCTTTTATTAGTCTACTTTCAAAGTCCCGGCCCCGGTCGGAATGCAGACGTTGAGGTAGCCCATAATGCATGAAATATTTTTCCCAGAGGACTTTTGCCACTGTAATAGCTTTTTGATCCTTGGTCGTAAAGGCTTGGTTGGGCATAGCGGGTATAATGATCAGTGATGACCAACACGTTCCCTATACCATGGGTGTCGGGTTCGATGCACAAGAAGTCCATGCAGACTAAATCCATAGGGCCCGTACTCTTTAGATGACCCATGGGGGCAGCTCGGGTGGGCAGAGTCTTGCGTTGGATACACCGCACACACCTATGACAGTGATGCTCTACGGATTCTCTCATTTTTGGCCAAAAAAATCTATCTCTTACTAGTCCGAAAGTCTTGTCCACCCCCAAATGTCCGTGTTCATCATGGAGGGCTTTCAGCACTAAGTATTGTAGTAGTTTTGGCAACACTAGTTGGCGGCGATCCGGGTGGTCATGATACTTCACTACTCGGTATAACACTCGATCTTGAATTTCAAATTTGTCCGCCTCCTACATCCCTTGGAGCCTGGCAAAGCAGTTCCCGTCGCTTTTGTCGAAGGGCCTCCAGGATAGTTCCTGCGACCGGATCCTGTTCTTGATAACGTACCATATCTTCCCAAGCAATGATCTGATCGGGGGCGACATGCATTCCACTCGGGTCTCGATAGGCTGCCGGTATAGCGGTGGGTACACACCCTAGGGAGTCAGCCACCCGTAACTCTGAAAAGGCTACTTGCTCATCTATGATGGCTGCCGTGTCGCAGAGGGCTCTTATTCCCGGTCCGGGGATCTCTTCCCACTGATCTTCGTCATTGGCAGGGACCAACCCCGGTCGTCTCGACAAGGCGTCTGCCCCAATGTTTAAAGGCCCAGGTTTGTATTTTAAGGTGAAGTTGTAATTGAAAAGCGCAGCCAACCAACGATGTCCGGTCGCATCCAGTTTGGCTGAGGTCATGATGTAGGTTAGAGGATTATTGTCGGTACGTACTTCGAACGTCACCCCGTACAGGTAGTCCCGCAGTTGATCCACTATGGCCCACTTAAGGGCCAAGAATTCGAGCTTGTGTACCGGATAGTTCTGTTCACTGGGGGTGAGACTACGGCTGATGTACGCTATGGGCCGTAACCCCTCAGGATATTTCTGATGCAACACGGCTCCTAAGCCGCTCAGGCTGGTGTCCACGTGCAGGATGTAGGGTTGATCGTAGTTGGCGTAGGCCAAGACTGGAGCAGCCGTCAGGCTCTGCTTCAGGTCGTGGAAGGCTTGGTCACATTCAGGGGTCCATTTATCCCCGAAGGGCTGTTTGGCCGAGTGGGTCTTCTGGCCCGTTTCAGACGGGTATATGCGGAGCAGACTGTTGAGGGCTTTGGCCCTTCGTGAATACCCCTCCACAAAACGCCGATAATAGCCACAGAAACCCAGGAACGAGCGTAGCTCCCCCACATTATCGGGACGAGGCCAGCTAACGACAGCTTCTATCTTAGCGGGATCAGTGGCGATTCCAGCGCCGGACACTATGTGACCTACATACGTTACTGAGGTACAACAGAACCGACATTTGTCCAGAGAGAGTTTGAGGCCTTCTGCGGACAGCCTATCTAATACCTTCACGAGACGACTCTCATGCTCCTCCAAAGTTTTCCCGAAGACTATGATGTCATCTAGATATACCAAGCATTCTCGGGGGTTGAGGTCACCCAACGTTTTCTCCATTAATCGCTGGAAGGTGGCGGGCGCTCCGCATATGCCTTGAGGTATGCGAGTGAACTGATAAAACCCAAGGGGGCAGACGAAGGCAGTCTTTTCCTAATCCTCTGGGCTCATCGGGACTTGATAGTATCCAGACCGTAGGTCCAGTACGCTGAACCACTGGCTCCCGTGTAGGGCATCCAGGATCTCTTCTATACGAGGGAGGTTGTACTGATCCGGTACCTTACGATTGTTCAGCGTCCGGTAATCTACACACAGCCTCATAGTTCCATTTTTCTTTCTCACCACCACTATGGGGGAGGCGTAGGGGCTTCGGGACTCAGTGACAATTCCGGCGGCCTCCATGTCATGGATAACAGCTCTCACATCCTCCACATCCCGGGGAGCGAGTCGGCGCGAACGTTCTCTGAATGGCTTCTCATCCATCGTGCGAATGGTATGCTGAGCGTTGCGGCTGCACCCCACATCCATCTCCTCGGTAGAGAATACGGACCGTCTTTTTTCTAGTTGCGCCCGTAACCAATTCTTCCAGGTTCCCAGCAATTCGGCCGAGCCAAAATCGAAGTCCAGGGCCGTCCCCGTTTCTTTCACTCGAGTCGTATTTGCTTGTACTGCCTCTTCCACTGAACTAACCGGATAGATTCTTCCTATCTGCTGGCCCACATCAATGGCCAAGGGGAAGGGGGATAGATTCTGCACCATCACATCAATCCGCCTAGGGATGGCGCCCTGCCAATAGCGAAATTCGGGTACGAACCGATATCCTCGCCTCACATCTTCTCCGGGAGTACTTTCAAGTGAGAATTGTTGATCTTCGGCTAGACGCTCTGCATAAGCGCACCAGGCGGACATTCTTTGCGTTTCTCCGGGACGCAGCTTTGTCCACCCCTTTCGCCCACAGAACAGCAGTCCGTAGTCATCGGGATGAGGGGAAGACTGGGCTGGATCGGATTGAACCAATTGCAGCTGCAGACTGGACATGGGGAGGTCTTTAGTTTCGTGTAGATAAGCCCGGATGACCGCTTGTACGATATCGGCATTGGTGCCTAGGATAATAGGGTACTTGGGGGTGTCTCGGGGTTCCGGGCACACCAAGGCATCCACCTTCATGGGGTGAGACTTGCCCGTGTTGAGCTGTTGGATTTCCAGATCCACGGTCACTAACCCATCGATGGGATAGTCGTCGTTGCTCAACCCACGTACCTTGATATGATCCGCCGGTCGTAGAGGTCGCTTCTGAAGATGACGATCGTAGAACCCTCGGTATATGATGGTGACTTGGGATCCGGTGTCTAGTAGGGCAGAAGAGTAGATTCCATCCACTAAAACTCGGATCAGCGCTACCGGTCCCACTCGATTCCCATCTTCTAGGGATTCAGCGCCTCCACCTGCGACAGATCCCAGACTTTGAATAAAAAATAAAAAATGATGTTAAAAACAAAAGGGCTATATTTTGTCCCAGCTCATATGTCTCTTGTTCCAGTTCATGAGATTGATGTGCTAGAATTGTAGCGGACGGTTGTGGTGTCAGGATGAGGCAAATGTTGGTTGTGACTGAGAGTGGTGTCCTTATGTAGCCCTTTTTCTGAACCCTCCCAAAGGAACTACTGGTCGCTGTACAACACCTGTGGCTCCAGGAGATATGAGCCTCCGCTAGCTGGGAGCCTGGGGTAACACTCATACACTTACTTAGCGCAGCGCCTCTACTTACCCAGGATCCCCGTGATGTGAGATTCCCCTGGGCAAGAAATACATACACACACATGTAATGCAATCAACTTTACTGTATTAACGATAATGCAGAGTAACATTATCACTCTATAATGCAACAGGTAACCTTAGTGGCCCAGCCACTCTCATCAGGAGTAACGTGTCCGTCCCCTCACCGCGTGCCCCACACACCGTGTCCATATATAGTACTATTGGTATAGGCTCAGTTTTTTAGCCACTCGCTCAGTGTCCCTAAAGAGTTAGGCCTAAGGCGGGATCAGCGCCTGTTGACCGGTGTTGGTGCACTTGATGTTATAATGCCTTCCGGTCACGGCGGTGACCGGCAACAACTTCACAAAGGGTCAGACGCATCCAACACGTAGCCTCCAGATATCACGGTGTCCAGCCGTCTGGTTCCAGATGACTGCAACCGCCGCAACTCTGTGCTTTGTCCCTAACTAGTACTCAGTAAGGGGTGATGCTCGCTCTCACTATAGGCCGTCCCTGCAGCACAGCAACCTATGGTGATTCAGGGAATACTCCTAGGGCTTGCAAGGTAGAACTGTCCTATACAGACGGGTCACTGACCCCCCTGCACCCACACTACCTCTCCCTTCACCACCCGGATCCCCTCTGACTACTCAACCTAAACCTACAGCAAACACACTGCACTCACACAGTACCTGCAGCAACCGCACTGCACTCAACCGGTACCTGCAGCAACCGCACTGCACACACACTGAACCTGCAGCAACCCACTGCACTCACTCGGTACCTGCAGCAACCGCACTGCACTCAACTGGTACCTGCAGCTACACTGCGCTGCCTACTTGTCAGCGCTCACAGCACTACCAGCCGTGACACTGACAAGACTGCACACTCACTCTTAAGGGCAGAGTCCCTAACCTAGGGGCCCTCCCTCAGTACCTACCCACTACCCTGGTGGGGATTGGGGCCTGCCTGGGATCTGGGGAACTACCTTACCTGGTGTAGGAGCCACTTGCTCCCTACACCCTTCCTTCCCCTTCCTGCTCCCAGCTTCAACTGCCAAACATGCTCCCTGCAACATTGTAGCCTTCCTCCACAGGAGAAGCTGCAAAACCCTATTTGCTGTCTGGCTGCACGTGATGTGGGTGAAAGGGCAATCCCCAGAGGCTTCTGGGAATTGTAGTCCACTCAGGACCTCTTTAGCATTGGGACCGCGTGCGCTACCCGTACTACGCCTGCGCGACCAATGCGCACGCTCGCGCAACCTGTCATGGCGGCCCACGTTAGCCGGGTGTGCCGCAGAGCCTCGGAGCGCTACATGGGGGGTCTCTGGGGCTGGAAAGAGACCGGGGTTACATTTATAATAGCATTTTATGCTTTGGAGGCGATGGTGTGTTGTATAGAAAAAAAAGAATGTTTTAGAGCAGCAGTCTAAGCTGCCATTTTTGTAAAATTATTTTTTTCACCTTTTAATTTGTGCATCAATATAATTCACACTTATAAGTAATTAGCTAAGTTGCAGATCGATCCATTCTGCTGTTATCGATCGAAGAAGCTTCGGCTCGGGGGTTCACTAAATGGCTGTCAGTGCAGCAGAAAAGGAACAAAGATGCAAAGTTCAGTGGGGACGATCATGTGACCAGGCAGTCACTAGATACAATTGATGCACTGCTAGAGAGAGGGCAGGGCTCAAAAAGGGGTGTGCCAGAGCCTGTTTCAGAAGAGGAAGGGGATGTGACTTTGTAAATGGTTGCAATAGAAACAAAAAATGCTTGTTACATAATAGTACATTAAAAATGTCATTTAGACTAGCTTTTAATAAACAATGCTACAAGTATTTTCTCAGTACAGTATTGATTTATTAAAGCTACAATTCATGCTGCCGTTTGATTTTTTTTTCTCATTCAATATGTGCATCAATGCAATCTGCACACTGACAAGTGATTAGCTAAATTGCAGATCGATCTGTTGTACTGTAATCGATCACATTGCCCTGGGTTATTTAGTTCAGTTATTGCTGCAAACCAGTACCCACAATGCAAAGTTCTGTGTGGAAGATCATGTGACCAGATACAATTGGTACACTGCTAGAGAGAGGGCAGGGCTCAAGAGCCAGAGCCTGTCTTGTAAATGGTTTCTATAGGTTTTTTTTTTTTTTTTTTTTTTTTTAAAGTATTTTCTCATAGTAAATAATTGATTTATGTAATAAAAAAAACCATGTAGGATATTGCTTGATCTGCAGCTTTAAAATGACTATTTTATATTCTTAAAATATAAATGTGGCACTACAGAGTGTCAAACAAGGTTTATCCCATTTTAAATTAACTGCTTTCCTACACAATAATGATCATTTGTCATTGATTCAGACACAGCAGGGTACACAATTACAGGATGTATTTTCTTTAATGGCATAATAAAATGTATGTTTCCTAGACAGAATCAGCAAATAAAAAATACCACTTAGGAAAATATGAGCGCTCTATCAGACACAGTAATGCAAGACACCCATCTTAAAATAATTAATTGAGTGTACATTTCACTGTGGCAAAAGACATTTGCAGCTGGGAATGACTCCGTTTCTGGTAATTGTCTTTAATGCAAAGAAGAAAAGGCTAATTTAAAACAGTGTTTATGGCAGTGCCGAAAGATAGCCAAATTCTGACATAAAGTGGTACAATTTATGAGAAACAGCTTTAAAGTAGATATTGAAAAATCATTTGAGGGGCTAGAACTAGGTAATTTTGATCAATTCAAAAGAACAAAACAAAACACCAATCTCACAGTTGGCTGTAGTATTCAGTACTGTAGTAATCCAAAAAAATATGCTGAGAGATTGGATAAAGAAAACAACACCTAGAATTGTGGAGATTCAGAATGAATTGTTAAATCTGATTCATTTTGACAGGTTTTGTGGATGTTGAAAGAGGTACCAAAATATTCTTTAAAAAATGAGGTTTATATCTAGATTTATTCCTCACAGAAATAAAAGACCAAATGTTTAGAATCTTGGGCAGGAATTGCCGTCTCGGAAGATAAACTGAAAACAAAATAGAGAGGTTCTTGCCATATGCATAGAAAATATAAAGAGTGGTGTGGGTTCTTTTTCTGTAAGGTTGTCAAATGTCAATTGATTGGTTATATTCCTAAGGCTGCGTCCATGGAAGGACAGGCAGCGCTCAGCCGTGCGGACGCTCCGCGCTGAGCCCCTGCATCCTCAATGAGGATGCCTTGAGAGGGGGTTCACACGAGCATCCGCAAGCATGCTGAAGCGTTGAATTTTTCAGCCGACAGGCGAAGCTGTTTTTCAGTGCGCTGTCGGCTGAAAACATCCAATCACAGCACAGCAACGTCAATGTCACGGGCTATTGGCCCAGCGACGTCACGGCCCCCCCCTCCCCCCCCCCATCGCACATGCTGGCTCGCCTGTATGTGCATAGAATCGCACAGGCTTCAGCAGGCGAGCCTCAGCGTCAGTGCGGTTCCGCACTGCTCCAACCTCTATGGACGCAGCCTAACATCCTTGAAACTACTAGAATGTTAACCGCCATGTAAGATAATGCCTGACTAGGGTGAATCTTGTAAGGTTATAATGTAAAATGACCAAGCATTGGGATTTGCAGCTTAATTCGTAATTTAATTTGTGTGTATATCTTTTATGTATGTAAGTTCCTGTGTGTTCTGTTAGATTTTTTATATTTCTATTTATTTTTATATTTTTATTTATGTAATGTTATGTATGTACTGTACTGTATTGCCAAAATTTGAAGAAAAAAATATTATATATATATATATATTTATATTAAATACCACTTGTGAGCACACTTGCATGTCTCGAACAGGTCTGCAACCCTGCTTTCTCTCATTATCTCTTAGGATACAATGCTTCCACTGCAGCCAGGGATTCTGGGTAATGACATGCAAATGAGAACAGTGTGTCACTTTTGCTTCTTGTCCACTTTAACATGGACCCCTATAAGCTTATGCATGTCGTATTACAGCTTTATCAGCACAGCCTGGGTTACAGAAATGCGTGGTCAGTAAACCTCCTTGGATTCTAGACAGAATCCAAATAAACACACAACCCCGGCCTTTCTGACATACAATTTTTTATTTTTTTTATTTTCCAGGAAAAGAAAGAAGGGAAAATGGACATTGATCACACTTTGTTCAACTCCAGACAGGTAACACGGATTTCACTTTTCTAAACAGGAGATTTTTTATTTCTTTAAATGGACTAGGGCTCAGCCCATGCGCGCTTTGCGTGCCAACCCCGCCCTCCACAATATAATGATGGGTGTGACTTTCTTCTTTACCCACCTTCTCTCTATCTCCCCCACTTTCTATCTCTATCTGCACCCAATCCCTATCTCTTCCTCCCTTCTCCCTCTCCATCGCATGTTTCAACTCCTTATGATGTCATCAATTCTTTCCGCCTCTCTCTCCTCCAGCCTTCTTGTTTTCATCTCATGTCAACTGACCCTCTCTTTCTTTCTTTGTCTGCTTTCTGTCTAAACTTTATAGCTATCAGACTCTTTGTATCTGCCACCAGGCTATGTGCATTATGATGTGCTATATCTCATGTAGGGGCTGACAAAAGCTTTTTATATTATATATATATCATATATATATATATATATATATATATATATATATATATATATATATATATATATATATATATATATATACAGTGTTCAACAATTAATGATAACCACACGTCCCTGGCGAGTGGATTTAGGCCGCTGGCGAGTGGATGCTTTTTTTGCCAAGAATGGATGAGATAAATTATTAATTGTGACTATTGATTACTGGAGTGGATGGCATCATTGGAGACAGACTCTTAGGTGTTAATTCTATATTGGCCAAAGTTGTAGTTCGTGCAATTTCAGGCCTGAAAATCCCCACTGAAGTCAATGAGTATTTTCGGCCAAAATCCACCCAGATGACTGGTTCGGACAATGTAGAAGTACCCCCTTTGTGGGTTCCTGTCCAGAGTGGAACGAAATAGGCAATTATATGGCAGATTTGGCAAGATTGGGTAAGGCCAGGTCCCCACTGGCCATGCTCCCTGGTGGTTCAGCCAATGAGGGTGAACCTGCTGGGTGACATCACAGCCGCGCCCCCATCACTCCCCCGTCATGCCCCCCCCCCCGTCATTTCCCCTGCAGCTCTCTGCAGACCGGGGAAATCGGCTGCACGCGCCGCCAGCCTCTCAGGCGCGCGTGCAGTGCAGGCACTGGGGCCATAGCCTATGAAGTTAAGATCGAGGAGATGCATCAACTTGTGCATTGAAAAGGTTGCCCAATCTCTGAAGTCAAGTACAACTTCAAATATATGCCACCCATATTGTCAGACAGAACAGAAAGATGGGGACATGGGACATGTTTCTTTGTATCCTACTCCTAATTATTTATTTTAACAAAAAAAGAAAGAAGACGTATTCTGATAAACAGTCCTAGTCTCCAAAGCCACTACTCAATATGGTGAGAAGTAGAGGAAGGCGTAGTTTACGGAGACAACTTCTCTTAAGATTACTGCATCATTATATGTGCATTACTCGACTTCTGACCAGGCTGAATAGGGGTATACGGTCTCTATTCAGTATGCTGTGTAGACACCTTCCCAATGTTGGGAAGAGATGATCTCCATTGAAATGTATGGGACTTATATCTTCTCCAGCACGGGGAAGAAGGATTCACAGCACGTTGAATAGGAGCTTGATGAGAAAACACACTTATTTTTTCCAGTAAACGCAGTAGTGCTCCAGGCGACAAAGAGCGAATTCACTTCAACTGCTGCTGGATTTTGCAGGATCGTTTCCCCAGGAAAGCTGAGCTCATCACCTTAAAGAAGTCAGAATGGAGAACACAAGAAGAAGCCAAGTTCTTATGCAGCTTACTGCAGATTCTCCCAAGTTACCAGAGCTACAGTAACCACCTGCAGCTGTTGCTCGCCATGGTGCTTCGCTTTGAACGGTAAATGACCCACCCAGTGACAGTGATCTGACAGGCACGGTGCAGCTTTTGGTGCGTGATGTACACAGCTAAAATGACTTGTGCTCACTAAAAGAGGATTGGCATTAGTGCCATTCATTAGTGCCCTAATGACTACCTCTGGGAAACGTTGGCCATAAGTGAATACAAAGTGGGACGCTCAACAAGAGACCACATGAAATTAAATAAAAGAATTGTGTATTAACTCAGAGGTGCACAAACTGGGGTGCGCTAGATTTTCGGGGGGGGGGGGGGCGCGGCAGTTATAGATGTCCTGCGCTCTCCCCCAAGGCATTTAAATTAAATGCCGGGGGACCGGGCAAGGCCTCTATAACACAATTACCTTCCCTTCCAGCGATGCATCGTCATGGTAACTTCGACGCCGGGTTAACGTGACCATGGCAACGTGACATCACATGACCCCACGCGTCATTTGACGTGGGGTGGGGGCGAGGCACCGAGGAGAGCAGGCAGGGGTGCGCACGGGGAAAAGTTTGCGCACCCCTGTAATTAACACATGGTATGCACAACAACACAGCAACAGATCAACCCAAACAAACAGCAACACTAAAAAAAAAACTCCTTATGAAATAACACTCAACAATTATTTTATTTAACTTCATGTGGTCTCTTGTTGAGTGCTTTTTCATAATGAGTGCCGGCTTCCCACTTTGTATTCCACATGTATCTTTAGATATTTAGGGGTCCCTGTGGTTGCCTCACACCTTCTCACTTTGCCGTATTTTCTCATTGGAGTGCTGATTGCCACTTGTTTTGTTAGCCATAAGTGAGTTGCCCATGGTCACAATCTGTTTTAAAATTCCCTTACTGTATTAACATCTACCACAGGGGTGGCCAGCTCTAGTCCCCAAGGGCCAACAATAGGCTAGGTTTTAAGGATATCCCTGCTTCAGCACTGGTGGGTATATATGTCAGTCAGCGACTAAGCCTCTGATTGAGCCATCTGTGCTGAAGCAGGGATATCCTTAAAACCTGTCCTGTTGGTGGCCCTTGAGGACTGGAATTGACCACCCCTGCTGGGAAGCTATTCCATGAATCAGTAAAAAAAGAAAACAGACGGCCACTTACAAGGTGTAATGCCGTTTTAACAGCTCAGTGCTGTATTGTATTCCACCACATTTTGTGGCAAACGGATACGGGGTGTACCCATACAACACAGGTGTGACTAAGGTCTTATATACACTATCATTTTGCCACAAGTTTTTCTAAACCCGGAAGTAATATGCAAATGAGAGAGGGGATTTGTGACATCATGCATACTTTATCTATTTTACATATACAAACACAACCCCTCCTTAATACCTATATCACGAGGGGGAGACAGGACAAAAATCCAAGGTATATATACCAGATGAAACACAACGTGTACAATCATATACTAGCAATGGAAATATACACAGATTGTTATATTATTAGATTGTCGGCCTACAAAGTGTCATCAATATGGCTACTTTAGCAACTAAATAAAAGCGTATAAATAGTCAGATCATCCAACATTTCCAGTATTCCATGAATCCACCACCCTTTCCCTGAAGACGTTCTTCCTCATGTTTTCCCTGAGCCTCCCACCCTCCAGCAAGGAGAATTGCCTCTTGTCTAGCACTCCTCTTTCCCCCGAAATATGCATGCCTCCTGTTGAAACCCTTGATGTGTCTATCACAACTCTCCCTTCTCTCCTGATAACTTTAACATCCACCCCACTTGGATGAATGTGACTTCAATCGGACTTCTGCTCTCTTACCCTGTTAGGTTTGGACGTAGAAGAGTGGTCATCAAAAAGGGTCACCGCGGAAGCAGCTTTTACTTCATTTATTCAGGCCGTGTTGCCGTTTGTAATGATGAGGATGGGAGTAGCGCCTTTGTAGCCCAGGAGCCGACTCTGCTGCAAAAAGGGGCTATATTTGGGGTTGGTAAACTAAACATCCCACATGCTCTGTATCTGGAAGTTTGCTGTAGCGTGAATATCCCAGTGTTATATCCTTAAATACTGCAGATTAACTCATTTACTGTCGGAAGGACCATCATGCATTGTAAAAGTAGCAAAAGAGGTTAATTCAGGTGTTTCCTAGCAGAACAAAATGTAGGTCAGGGGTGGCCAACTCCAGTCCTCAAGGGCCACCAACAGGTCAGGTTTTCAGGATATCCCTGCTTCAACACAGATGGCTCAATCAACCACCTGATTGAGCCACCTGTGCTGAAGTAGGGATATTCTGAAAACCTGACTTGTTGGTGGCCCTTGAGGACTGGAGTTGGCTACCCTTGATGTAGATATATCAGGTGTTTTAAATCTCCAATATTGGCTGAAGTTGCCCTTTAAAAGCAGCAATCCCCCAGCATCCTTTATGCCCCGGAGTCATCCAAGTGCGATCCGCTGTATGACTCCTGGATTGGCTAATATCTCTGATTCGTGTTCAATACAGCGGATCATGCTTTGATGACTCCGGGGCTATGAGTTTAAACTCGTATAACGTTCATATCTTGCCCGCTGATCATGTCCTATTTTATTTATTTTTGTCAAATCATGGTTTCCTCCATGCCTAGCTGCTCACATTACCATGGCAACCTTTAGACTCCATTGGGCTCTGCAGACAGCTTCATTTTAACCTCTCCCTTACTACATCAAAAGCTTATAACTCCTGAATGGAGCATCAGATGTTAAAAATAAAAACAGCATTGAAAAGGTTAAAGAAAGTTAAAAAAAAATGGCGAGCTGCGTAGGCTGCTGCTTTACTATGGGATCAAGTATACAACATTCTGATTATCTGGGGCAGGTTCAAACTCTCCTGGCCTTGCAGCTCTGATTCCATATAGAGCCCAGTGCAGTTTTATCTAGTGAAAATGTCTTGGAATTAGCATAAAAACAGGACAGGCTGCGTCTTCTTCCTTTCTTCCTTCAGGATATTGCACTGATTAAAGGGCAGCGGAGAAATGCTACAGTCGTCTGTATGGAAGAGACTGAATTTTTAGTGGTCGATAAAGAAGATTTCTTTGCCCACAAATTGGATGTAGAACTCGAAAAAGAATTCAGATATCGGTTTGACTTTTTTAGGTAATCTCCTTTGGTTTGATAAGGGCAATTTACGGTTGCAAATAGCTATTTCAATTCTGTAAAGAGCTGCGTACCCTGTTGGCGCTCTAAATAACATACACAAATATATTAATCACTAGTCTACTGCAAATTGTGGCGTGTAACTTTTACGGGTTCTAGTTTCCTCAAATCAGCAACAATATTCTTCTAAATACAATATCAAGAGATAACGATACTCAGTTGTCTTATTACTCTGTAACAAGGTAAAGCAAATAGAGACATGTTAGTTGGAGAAAGAACCTCAGTGAATTATCTTCTCACTGTCCTCAGGTCTCTGGACATCTTCTCTCACTGTCCTCAGGTCTCTGGACATCTTCTCTCACTGTCCTTTTCAGGTCTCTAGACATCTTCTCTCACTGTCCTTTTCAGGTCGCTAGACATCTTCTCTCAGTGTCCTTTTCAGGTCTCTAGACTTCTTCTCTCACTGTCCTTTTCAGGTCTCTAGACATCTTCTCTCGCTGTCCTTTTCAGGTCTCTAGACATCTTCTCTTGCTGTCCTTTTCAGGTCTCTGGACATCTTTTCTCACTGTCCTTTTTAGGTCTCTGGACATCTTTTCTCACTGTCCTTTTTAGGTCTCTGGACATCTTTTCTCACTGTCCTTTTCATGTCTCTGGACATCTTTTCTCACTGTCCTTTTCAGGTGTCTGGACATCTTTTCTCACTGTCCTTCTCAGGTCTCTGGACATCTTTTCTCACTGTCCTTCTCAGGTCTCTGGACATCTCACACTGTCCTCAGGTCTCTGGACATCTTCTCTAACTGTCCTCAGGTCTCTGGACATCTTCTCTAACTGTCCTCAGGTCTCTGGACATCTTCTCTCACTGTCCTCAGGTCTCTGGACATCTTCTCTCACTGTCCTTCTCAGGTCTCTGGACATCTTCTCTCACTGTCCTTCTCAGGTCTTTGGACATCTTCTCACACTGTCCGGCCAAACACATTGAGAACATTTCGGAAATCTGTCAAACCATGATATTTTACCACGGACAGCTGGTAATACCGGATACTAGTGAAAGTAGCAGCATTACCTTTGTCACAGAGGTAAGCTCAAAAACATGTTAATTAACCCTTGTGCTGCCAGAGGGACCGGCAATGCATTACTGGTTACATTCCAGATTCCTATTGGTATAAATAGTCCCAAATAAATATAGTATTCATTTTTATTTTTGGTACTTTTAGGGTTTCCTTTTTTGGGGGGATTACTAATTTTTACCGATAATGTCTAGCCTTATCCAAAATAGAAATATAGATGTATTTATAACATATCCATCTATATGAGTATTGCTGGCTTATAAGAATTAACTAGCAAATATATGTTTCTAGTCTTATCCAAACATAAGAATATAGATGCATTTATAAGTTATCCATCAATAGAAGTATCTCTCGCTTATAAGAATTAATATAATAATACAGGCAAAACTAGTACTTAAGGAAATAGATGTGTAGATATCTGTTCCAATAGGATACACATCCACACATGCACACCCTGGTTTATGAGAGTTATTAACACGATGGAGATGGCTTCAATCAAATAAACAGAAACGTATTAGAACAGCAACAAAATATAACAATAACACGGTTGTACTAATTATACTGCCTTATAAGTTTTGTACTTATTACAGGCCTAACAAAGCAATACAATGCAGTTCATCCTACATCACAATACATTGATATAAAACACAGATATATATATACAGATTTACAAGTGCACAAGAATTATGATCATAATTACTTTAAATGATGTCAATAAGAATTCCAATCAGTCTTTCTGAGCACTCTCCCCCTAACTCTTCTCTCCTTTCCCTAACTAACTGAAACCCTGTCTCTGGTTTAAATGTGTTTCTAAAGCCATTGATCAACATGTAGGAGGTTTCTGATTGGTTGAGGAAATATGCTCAAACTAAATTATGTGGGTGTTTCTTTGAAGTTAATGGGAAAACCTAGTAATAAGTGATCTATTATATGATGGCAATAAATGTTGGACAGGTCAACAATACCGGAGTTTGATCTGATTGGGAAAAATAGCATCTGTTTCCCCTGAAGCCTAAATGTTAATTCAGGAAACACAAGTCTTGTTTTGAAGTCCCTGAAAATAAACAAAATAATGTTTATTATCAGAATATGGAGTAAATAAACCTTTTGTTTGTCAATTTCTCTCACTTCATGCATCTCAATGGAATGTGTATCCACGTGCAGATATCTACTTCAAAGACAGTTTGTGATTCCTGCACAAAAGCAATTCTCTTGGGTAACATTATGATTCCAATAAAACCAGTGAGAAGAAAGCTTCGATTTAACACTGCTGATGGAAGGGTTAATGCATTTTGATGATAGCATCACTATTATGATTCATAATTTAAAGCAGCAGTCATGCTTTCTTTAAAAAAAAATTACATTTGAAGCAAGAATCTGGATCTGATCCACGTTTACTTCAGCTTCGAGACCCCCTGCTTCCTGAGATATATACCTCCGTAGTGGGTGCCTGTAGCAGCTCTGGCTGGGCTATGTGGGGCCGTCGGCTTAAATGTCACACGTCACGTGGGCCAATAAGGATGCTGTGATGTCATCCCTTGCGACTTCCTATTAGCCCGTGTGACCAGGACATTTAAACGTGTGGAGCTGCTACGAAGGTAAGTATTTCGGGCAGCATCTGCTCCTTTAAATGCTTCGATGGTAGCAAAATGGGACTGTTATGTGTTTTCACTTTTACTTTTTAGGGGTCCTGTGAACTGTTAATGCTGGTGAACCTCACAAACTGCCCGTCCTACCATAAATATCTGCAGCGGCAAATGGCACTTCATCTAACAAATCCATCACCCACCCAGCAGCCCAGTATGTACCTGTTTTATCAAGCGTATATATTTGTTTGCAATGTCTCTTCTTCTGGGCTGCAAATCCTTATTTAATGCTATTTAACAAGCATGTATTATTGCTGTTATATTATTATATCACCGAGATTAATGGTAGAGAGAGGTGAATTTTTCTCTCTTTTTTTTTTGCAGTTTCAAATAAATATAGTTGGGATGGGAAATTTGAACGAATTCGTGCTGGGTTTATTAAATTGAGTTTTTACCCTAAAACTTATTTAGAAATATTAGCACATTTTCTATTTTTTTTAATGTAAAAAACCCCCACAGAGTAAATTTCAAAACATTTGCCGATCTCTTTTAAATGGGAATATATATATACATAATTTTTTTATAATCTACTTTGATGAAAATGTATCAATTGCACTGCTTTCTCCCTGATATAAGTTCCGCTCAACAGTAAGCAAGTCAGTGGAAGATTAGATGATCCCCTTCAGTTTTTTCCCACATATCCTTACACATGTTGTCCAGTATGATGGTGCTCGGTCCATACAGCAATGGGGCATTTGGTTTTAATGTCTCATCATCCAGGGCCAATATGTACAAACCGGTTCAAGAGCATAATGCTGAATTCACGTCCGCTGCTGGAGCCAAATTATGAGAGGCCCACACTTCACCGCCCGACTGTCAAAGACCGCTGCAAGAAGATGCAAAGAGACAGTCTGGCTTTTCCGCTCATAGTCACCGCAGAACACAGTGATGTAGAGAAAACTAGGTAAGGGGGATGGGGGGGGGGGAGGGGAGGGGGAGATTGGTAGTGAGCTTCAATTGGGGGCATTTTCCACACTAACTTCTCAGGACATGATACAATGTGCATGCAAATAGTCTCAATAGTAGCATCCCCCCAGTTATTCCAGATTATTATTGAAATCCTTCTGTGTAGGAGAGTGCTGGCACAAAAGGGTTCATTTGATGCACTAATTGCTTGCCATCTAATAATACCATCTAGGAAGGCCCCATTAAAAAGGTTGCTGCTCCTCCACATATTCAATCAAACGAAGGGACAATACGTGCACTGTATAAATTAGAATTTTCTTTTTAATGCTAATTGCTCATTTCATTGTAAAATCCTCAATTAAGTTTACGAGATAAATGGAAGTTAAGTGTAATGCACCGTTCTGAATGGGAAATAGTGCAATGTGAAATACATGATTCGCCATCCAATCAGCGCACACCCCCATGACTAGCAGCAATCCCCCAGAAGCCTCTATGAATTTAACTCATCAGTGCCGGATTTATGCAGAAGCTAACTAAGTTACAGCTTAGGACCTTAAAAAGAGAAACAAAATAATGCATATCAACTTTTAAAATCAGATAAAAAATGAAGATATGGTAAAAAGAAGATTCTCTATAAATATGGATATTTCAGCTCAAATATGACCCTAAGCATCATGTGCATTGAAAGTGACTAACTTTGTAGCTTATCATTTGAAGACAGCATCAATGACTTTGCTCTCCAAAAATCACGAAAGAAAATGTTTTAATATTAAAAGTAATGTGATGTGCAAGCACTGTTCATTTTAGCTGTACATCATCATCTTTGTATATAAAAATGCTAGTATAATGCTTTCATTCATTTCAGTTTCATATTTATATTTTTTTTAATGGTCTCTTCAATCAGAATAATACATCTATTTCTAATTTTTGGGGCCTCTTCAACTTAAAATAGCTGAAGGCCTCAGAAGGTCAAAGTCTGGCCCTCCTCATAATGTTAGTATCTTGCTCCCTGAACATGTCCTGCTCTTTTAGGGAAAACATTTTTTATTTGTAGTGCTAAAAAACATGATTTTCTTAGAATTCAGCTCCTGTTCCTTTAGAATGGACTCTGGGGAGAGATTTATTTTAACATCCTGGACACTTAGGCCCAGATCTACATAAAGGTACGAAGCACTGGTCATTCCTCAGCTCCAATTCTTATGAATGGGAGTAAAGGCTGCTAAAGCTTAACACCAAATATTTTTTATCCGGGCGTTAATATTTCAGTAGCTTATATCTCTTGAACGAAGTATTAGATGTTAAAATTGTTTTTAAAAAGCGGCCTTTTAAAGTAAAATGGCAATCAGTGTGAACTGCTGCATTAATTAGAGAAGACACTATGAAAAAGCATAAGAATGTCTCACAACAAACCACTTCATATTATAAGCTGTAAAGAGCATGCATAAAATGCTCCACTCATATACTTGTATGTCTAGTGCACTGGTCCCTGTAATGTATTAGTATTTGTCTGTTTTTATTAAGATGTTCAAGTATAAATGGGAAGGGAAGGGGTACAGAAAAAAAGAAGGGGGGGGGGGGGGGGAAACAACCATTTGTATCAGAATTCTTACAATCAACAACAGTCACATTACATAGCATACAACATTTTATAAACAACATATCCTGCACTCATCACTCGCAGTTCCTCTATCCTATTGGGACCTTACCCCTATCCAACATCCCAGGGATCCCAGACTCTAACATACTTCCATGTGGTACGATTCAGGAATGAGGCGTTGTAGAGGGAGAAAGGGGGTGGCCCGGTATTAAAGGGGTTGCACCCCATATGGCCATCCCCTGACCTCACCAGAGAGACAAGGGGCTAACTGGACTGCGGTCCAGGGATGAGGTTTGCACCTTGTTGTACCTTGAAAATGTAGTTTCCCCTGTTCCCATGTTTCATTATAAGCATGTATTTTAATGTTTTAAAGTGCATTTCTGTATCTCCAGTTCTGGAGGTCACAGAGAGTTCATATTTGGCCAATATGTGGAGTCACTGTAGGCATTAAAAAGTGGCAAAGGTCGACCCACTGAGCCCACCAGAATGTAACTTATTAATATGTGTAGATATTAAAGTGTATATGTATTTTATTTTGGATCTGTTCTGAAAATGAAGGGCAGACGGCTGAGTAGCCTAAGCACGGTGATCAAAAAGTAACTGCCTTGATTGTTACCCAATGTCTAGGGATTAAGTATTAGTCAATCAACAAACTCTGCCAGTCTAATTGTTACCTGAGGGCATGGGTTAGTCTGTTAGTCTGTGTCTCCACATTAGAGACTGAATACAGATAATTGTTCACCAATAGGCTGTGTTCAATGTTAAGAATAGGGTTGCACAGGTATATAAACTGTGTCAACCCTACAGTTTTTAGTTGTGCTGGATTGCTGGAGCTGTGCTTCTGATACCATCTTGAATGTCACTGGATTGCTGGAGTTGTACTTTTGATTCCACCTTGAATGTCACTGGACTGCTGGAGAATTGCTATTGGATACTTCTCCATTCCCCAACCCTAAGTAAGTGTTATCTTCTTGCCTGTTAATTGTACTATATTGCTGTGTTCACCTTATTTAAGGAATAAATTATATTTTATTATATCTAAGCCTCGTTCAGTTCAACCCAGATATTTGGTGTTCATTATATCTTGTCATAAGCTACCATGACAAGCTCTATAATTAACTGGTGGCAAGCGGTGGGATCTGAACTGAACCTGTATTACAGTGTACGGTAATTACCCTGTAATATAGTGGGAACTCGAAGGGAATTGCGAGTTCCTGGGACTAAAGATATTAATCACACAGTAGTGCAACAGTTAACACAAGTTGAAACACCACCTCACTGCTGCGACTGAACCATGAGCGAGGCTGAAGGCTCATCCAACATGTGGACCCGAGCTCAGCTGAAGGACAAGTGCCGTGAATATGGACTGCCCTATGAGAACCAGGAGGTCGCAGACATGGTTGACTCAATCGGTGACTATGAAGCCCGGCTTGCAGAGCCTCAGGATACGGCTCAGCTTGCCTTTAAACAGCCACCCGGAGATCAGGGAAGGAACCCAGTGCCGGGGCGGCAGAATCTCGGGGAGGGAACGAGTGCACCTCCCGGGAGCAGTGCAACAGGAGGGGTACTGGTTGCTGCGGCTACCAGTCCGTTCACCCCTGAAATGTTGGCACTGATTACTGCGTGGGGAGACAGAGGGTCACCGGAGGAGCGGCTGCAGTTTATCACTATGGCAGTGAACAGACCCGCTTATTGCCCCCCTGTCCAACCCAACACAGATGAACTCAAACTGGACCAGCACAGTCTCACCAAGTTCGTGGAAGGCACTGACTAGATTGACAGTTTCTTAAAGAACTTTGAAACGCAGTGCCGGCAGTACAAAGTGCTTCCCCAGCATAGGGTTGCACGTTTGGACCCCTTACTGTCCGGATTGGCTAAGCAGACAATGATGGCGCTTCCAGATGAGTATGCTGATGACTACGAACACCTGAAAGAACTGTTATTGTTTCAGTACGGTTTTACCCCTGAAGCCTACCGGGGTAAATTCCGGCAGGAAGAGAGGCAGCCCCAGGAGTCCTATTTTACCTACGTGACCCGCATGGCTTTGTACGGGATACGCTGGGTGGAGGGCTATGAGGCACGGACTTACTAACGCCTGCTGGACCTCATCTTCCAGGAGCAGCTCATGGAGCAGTGCCCGCCGGCGGTGAGGGCTTGGGTGTACGACAAGAAGCCCAAGACTAACCAGGAGGCGGCGAGGCTTGCAGATGACTATGTGGCCAGCTGAGCCCTGATGACCGGCAAAAAAGTAGCCGTGGCAGCGGCACCGGCCAAAAGGTCTGCCAATACCCCCCAATGGACTCAGAGGCCGCCTGCGGGCAGCAGTCCACCGAAGGCGGGGGAGCTCCGGCACGAGCGCCGGTGCTACAACTGCAACCGCCCTGGTCACATCCAACCAGATTGCCCGTAACCCCTGCGTTCCGGCGGACTCCATCAGGGGCAACGCACCCCAGCTGCGAAGCCGGTAGTCCGCGTGCGGGTAGCTTCCACCAAAGATTCCGGACCGGTCATGGAACCAACTCCCAGCGAGACGTCCCATGCCACACCTGTCCCGGTTTTATCGGTGCCTACAGCCAGGAGCGGAGGACATCTCAGCGCGGACCTGCAGCAGACGGACGGCCGGAGCAGACATCTCACCCCGGTCACAGTCGGTGACCGGCAAGCAGCCGGCTTGCTGGATTCATGAGCTGCAGTGACCCTGGTCCGACCTGATATGGTCCGGCCAGAGGAATTGATCCCAGGCCCTGGGATACAGATCACTGTGGCCGACGGAGAGCCACGTTTCTTGCAAGTGGCCAGAATCTTTTTGTATTGGGGGGAGGGCCAGGGTGTGCGGGAGGTGGGGGTTTTACCCGGTTTGGATGCCGATGTTCTTCTTGGCAACAATCTGGGACCGATGACCTGCACCTATGACCGAGTGCCCAAGCCCGCTGCAGTGGCGGCGGTTACCCGGAGCCAGACAGCGGCAATGGCGGCGGCGCCAGTCCCCCAGCCTTTGGGACCAACGTTAGCGGAGGGCGCAGAGGAGCCCGGGGAAGTAAGCCAGGATCAGTTGCAATCACAGACTGACTTACTGTTCCCCCTCACCCTTCCCCATTCTCCGGACAATGACCTGACTGGGGGGTGGCCAGAATTAGGAGCCTAGTTTAGGGAGGCAGTGAAGACAGACCCTACCCTGGCCGGCGTGAGACTTCGGGCGTCCAAATCTCAGGCAGGGGAAGGCACTGAGCACTGCCTATGGTATAAGGGACTCCTGTATAGAGAAGAAGGGAACCCAGGGATAGAGGAGGGATTGACCGGTAAGCGACAGCTAGTAGTGCCCCAGGGGTACTGACAGCAACTGTTACAGGTAGCTCACTCTATTCCGTTAGCGGGACATCAGGGGGTCAACAGAACGCGAGCCCGGTTATTACAGCGTTACTACTGGCCGGGGGCATCTCGAGATGTGGGCAATTTCTGCCGCTCTTGTGATGCCTGCCAGCGAGTGGCTAAGGTGGGTGACCGTGTGAAGGCACCCCTGAAACCCCTACCGATAATAGGGGAACCCTTCCAGAAAGTAGCGATGGACCTTGTAGGACCCCTTATGATTCCTAGCAGGTCAGGGACGCGCTACATCCTCACGGTGGTGGATTTTGCCACCCGGTACCCTGAGGCGGTAGCGCTTGGCACCATAGATGCCAAGACAGTGGCAGCAGCTTTGCTGAACATTTTTTCTAGGGTAGGTTTCCCTAGTGAGGTCCTAACCGATCAGGGGTCACAGTTCATGAGTGAACTGTTACATTGTCTCTGGGATGCATGCGGTGTACAGCACCGGCGCACTACCCCTTACCATCCCCAGACAAACGGATTATGTGAGAGGTTTAACGGTACCCTGAAGCAGATGCCTGGGACCTTTATAGAGGCGGAGGGGAAAGACTGGGAGATTTATTTACAGCACTTGCTGTTTGCCTACCGAGAGGTACTGCAGGAATCTACAGGCTTCTCCCCCTTCGAGCTACTATATGGCCGCAGGGTACGTGGACCGCTGGACCTATTCCGTGAGGGATGGGAAGGGGAGGCTACTGCTACTGATGCTTAAGTGATACAGTATGTAGTAGATCTCCAAGACCGGTTAGAGATGCTCATGGGGGTGGCCCAGGACCACTTCAGGGCCGCTCAGACCAAGCAAAAGCAATGGTATGACCGGAATGCCCGTAGCAGAGAATTCATCCCAGGACAGCAGGTGCTTGTTCTCAAACCCACTCGGGAGAACAAGTTAATGGCTGCCTGGTCGGGACCGTACCCGGTCATCCGAAAGGTGAATGAGTGCAACTATGTTGTACAGTTAGAGCCTGAGAGGCACAAGACATATCACATTAACATGTTGAAAGAGTACAGAGCACCGAGTATGGGAGCAGTAATGGCCATTTGTAGCCCACTGCTGGAGAATCCGGCGAGCAATGCTCTGCCTGATCTCCTAGGGGAGGCTAGGCAGGGACACACTGTGGAACAGGTGGAGATAGGGGCACAGTTGAGTGCTAGGCAGAAGGGAGAAGCCAGGGACATGCTAGCTAAGTATGGGGCCCTCTTCACTGACATGCCAGGGACCACACATCTCACAAAACACCCAGTGCTCACAGGGGACCTTCGGCCTCTGCATAAGCATGCTTATAGAGTGTCAGCAGAGGTCAAGACAAGTATGGAGAGGGAGATAGAGGAGATGCTGACCCTAGGGGTTATTACTCCGTCCCAGAGTCCTTGGGCAAGCCCGGTAGTCCTAGTTCCTAAGAAGGACAAGACCACCCGGTTTTGTGTGGACTACCGCTTGCTCAACGCTGGGACGGTGTCAGATGCCTACCCCATGCCCCGCATGGATGAGTTACTAGATGAACTCGCGGGGGCAAAGTATTTGACCACTATGGATTTGAGCAAAGGCTATTGGCAAATCCCACTGACCCTGGAGGCTAGGGAGAAGTCAGCATTCATCACTCCAAGTGGCCTCTATGAGTTTTTGGTGATGCCATTTGGGATGAAGAATGCCCCGGCTACCTTCAAACGCCTGGTCAATAGGTTACTGGAAGGGATGCAGAGCTATGCCAGGGTTTACTTAGATGACATTGCTGTCTTTAGTAATTCCTGGGACACCCACTTAGGACATGTAGCTGCGGTGCTGGATAGGATCAGGGAGTCTAGGCTTACCTTGAAACCCACTAAGTGTATGGTAGGGATGGCAGAGGTCCTGTACTTATGGCACAGGGTGGGTGGAGGACACCTCAAACCAGAGCCAGCCAAGGTAGAAGCCATAGTTCAGTGGCCGGTTCCAAAGACCAAGAAACAGGTCATGGCATTTTTGGGCACCGCAGGGTACTATAGGAAGTTTGTCCCAAAGTACAGCGCCGTGGCCAAACCCCTGACTGATTTGACTAAGAAGCAACTGCCTGTGCTTATCACCTGGACTCCTGCCTGTGAAACTGCTTTCCAGGCACTGAAAACTGCGCTTGCTGGGGCCCCCATACTGGCTGCCCCAGACTATATCAAACATTTCCTCATACAGACTGATGCCTCGGACTATGGCATTGGGGCTGTGTTGAGCCAAGTGGGGGACGACGGTAGAGAGCACCCTGTTGTGTACCTCAGCCGAAAACTACTTCCCAGAGAGGTGGCCTATGCCACCATTGAGAAAGAGTGCTTGGCCATTGTGTGGGCACTCAAAAAACTCCAGCCCTATGTGTATGGAAGGGCTTTCACGGTCCTCACAGACCACAACCCCTTGAGTTGGCTGCAGAGGGCATCAGGGGAGAATGCCAAGTTGCTAAGGTGGAGCTTGGCCTTGCAAGAGTTTGAGTTTACGATTCAGCACAAAAAGGGTAGTGAAAACAGCAATGCTGATGGACTTTCACGTCAGGACTATCCCTCTGAGACTGAGTTCGTTAAGGGTGCCAGCAGTGCCCCACTCCCCGTTAGGGCCAGTGGGCCACAGGTCACCCATTAAGAAGGGGAGGTGTAGAGGGAGAAAGGGGGTGGCCCGGTATTAAAGGGGTTGCACCCCATATGGCCATCCCCTGACCTCACCAGAGAGACAAGGGGTTAACTGGACTGTGGTCCAGGGATGAGGTTTGCACCTTGTTGTACCTTGAAAATGTATGTTCCCCTGTTCCCATGTTTCATTATAAGCATGTATTTTAATGTTTTAAAGTGCATTTCTGTATCTCCAGTTCTGGAGGTCACAGAGAGTTCATATTTGGCCAATATGTGGAGTCACTGTAGGCATTAAAAAGTGGCAAAGGTCGACACACTGAGCCCACCAGAATGGAACTTATTAATATGTGTAGATATTAAAGTGTATATGTATTTTATTTTGGATCTGTTCTGAAAATGCAGACGCCATTTGCTAGGCTAATAAGTCATGAAGGGCAGACGGCTGAGTAGCCTAAGCACAGTGATCAAAAAGTAACTGCCTTGATTGTTACCCAATGTCTAGGGATTAAGTATTAGTCAATCAACAAACTCTGCCAGTCTAATTGTTATCTGAGGGCATGGGTTAGACTGTTACTCTGTGTCTCCACATTAGAGAGTGAATACAGATAATTGTTCACCAATAGGCTGTGTTCAATGTTAAGAATAGGGTTGCACAGGTATATAAACTGTGTCAACCCTACAGTTTTTAGTTGTGCTGGATTGCTGGAGTTGTGCTTCTGATTCCACCTTGAATGTCACTGGACTGCTG
The DNA here is from genome assembly GCF_040206685.1 of Ascaphus truei. Classification (NCBI taxonomy): domain Eukaryota; kingdom Metazoa; phylum Chordata; class Amphibia; order Anura; family Ascaphidae; genus Ascaphus; species Ascaphus truei. The sequence goes on along the minus strand of NC_134489.1, from coordinate 59,892,588 downwards.
GAGAATTGCTATTGGATACTTCTCCATTCCCCAACCCTAAGTAAGTGTTATCTTCTTGCCTGTTAATTGTACTATATTGCTGTGTTCACCTTATTTAAGGAATAAATTATATTTTATTATATCTAAGCCTCGTTCAGTTCAACCCAGATATTTGTTGTTCATTATATTTTATCATAAGCTACAGTGACAGGCGTGTCTCTCCATTAATTGTGCATTGTTAACCCTTCTAATAACCTCTTCCGGGGGGCGGCAGTCTTTTTCCACGCTGCTGCTGCTGCTGCTGCTGCCGCGTACCTAGCCGCCGTCAATATATGCAAAATTAATTTAGCTGTGTAATAAATCACATCTTCCATAGGCTTAGCCAAAATGATTAAAATTGGGTCTAGGGGAAACTGTCCCCAGTCCTCCAGTATGTCTGCATTACTGGACAAAACCACCATATGTGCTCTGTCCAAATCCCCTCCAACATCTGTCAGAGGCCTCCGGGAACATCTGCTTTAGCCTTTTGAGAGTGTAATACCACAGTAATAACATGTTATAAATATTCTCTTTTGTTATTGTACATATAGAGGGTTTACCCACATTCTCCCAGATATCTACCCAGTCCTCTTTTGTTATTTCAGTACAGAAGTCCAGAGCCCACTGGTCCATATACTTTTGGACCGGGGTATCCTTCTGGGGGATTAAACCTTGGTAAAGGGATGAAATCAGGCCTTTTTGATATTTTTTTGTTTTGCATAAATCTTCGAATCGTGTGTATCCAGGGAATTCCTCCTCATAGAAACCCTGGCGCACAAAATGTCGGACTTGCATATATTTAAACACCTCCGTCAGGGGTAAACCGTATTTTCTCATCAATTCCTCAAACGACATCAACTTATCTTTTTCTAAAAATCTCCCATCTCTAGATGTGTTTTTTTTTTTTTTATATTGCTTGTATACTTGCCAAGTAAAATGATAAATAAGTGGCAAAATCTATCTAAAAACTAAAATAACAGAGGGCTTTAAGTGCAAAAAAAAAAACATACTAAAAATCCAGTTTCAGAAGTCAGTGAGCAAATTGAATAAATCGTATTTATACTTTCCTGCAACAAACTTTTTGGGCCTATAATATTCCAAGTGTAGTACTATGTATATAAATTTTATTACTATTATTATGTTTTTTTGTAATCAATAAGGGTTTTGCACATGAAACTTCCCATAAGGTAGTCACAGCAGGGTGCAGATTCAGACGCATCTATTGTGAATGCAAGTTGATACATTGTTAACTTTGCATTTCCCACTTCTCACCATCTTGAATAAGGGGGGAGTGTGAGAAGGCTCTTACCTCACCTTGTTCAATTCCCCCATCAGATCTCGTATCAGATGGGCTGAAGCATTTGTTTCTGAGCATCGGGATGTCTCAAAGGCGCCAGCTCGAACTTTCGAAGACATCCAAAAAGCTGTAGCTGCTGCCGTTTACCTTCGAATAGACCTGCTGCATCAGGGGGAGTTCGTGGTGAGCAGACCGATGGGCCTGGATGCCGGAGCCTGTTGGGTTGCCCTGATAAGAAGATGCAAACGGGTGTAAAGGTTGACCCTTATTAGTCTATTTAGTGCTGGAGGCCACCTGGAATCCACTGCAGGACTTTGTTGTGACACACAAGGGGATTTAAACATGCTATCCCATGTAACAACCGTTTGTAAATAATTTACCAGTCCAATTGGCTTCCCTAAACAAATATATCTAACCATGCTCATGGAAAAGATGTTTTTTTAATTACACGTTGCCTTTGCTAGGGGCCTCTGAATGTGGAAGGGATTATCAATAAAGTGGTTTTTTTTTTTAAACCCATACCCCACCCTGTCCTAATCAGAAAGCAAAAAATATATAAGGAAAGGGGGGCTTAGGAAGTCTTTGCAAACTCTTGTTAAACACACAGTGACTTCAGACAAAAGGGAGTAGCCAGAAAAAATCAAACCCCCTCCAAAGTCTCAGCTCACCATGTCTACAAAAAAACTTTTTTTTAAATTATGTAAAAATAATTGTGTGTCGGATCTGGGGGGAAATGGCATCAGTCACCCAGATGCGACCCTTAAACGTCACTGCCATTAGTACACTTTGCTCCTGAGAAACCCAAAGTGCTTCTTCATATGCCTGAAACACCTTTATGAGTCAATCACCCACTGATTGGGTGCCAATTCTTTTTGGTGCGCAGATATTCCTTACAAGAAGTGGAAGTAACCCTGGAATAATTAGGAATCAGGGTAATTGTGTTTGCAGTGGGCAAGGTATTCACTACTTGCTGGCTAAGAGCTGTCAATCAACAGTGCTGAATATCCCGTCTCTTCTTGGCAGAGATTAGGGTGCCATTATAGGAAGGTACCTTAAGTCATACAGTGCAAATACCAACAATATCCCATTATTAAATCTGCCACAAGTCCTGCAATTAGAGCAAATCGCTTTACATTGTTGCTTCACTTATTATGAGCATGTAATTACTCTCGTTATCTGGACATAGTTTACTAAACTCACCCTTTACTCTGGTCCTGCTGTAAACAGTTTACAATACATCTGAAAGACCCAATATTGCATCAGTACAATACAACCCCCATGTAGAATATCATCAGTATTGCATTCTGCAGCAAGCATTTTCCTGCACCGTTGGTCAAGCGATGTGTGAAGGTTTTGACGACCTTTCTTCTAATATATTCCTGCAGCAGGCTAGCAATGGCTCAGACTATGACTTTCCTGCTTTAACACTAGACCAGGGGTGACCAACTCCAGTCTTCAAGGGCCACCAACAGGTCAGGTTGTAAGGATATCCCTGCTTCCCTCAATCCTTGAGCCAACTGGGCTGAAGAAGGGATATCCTTACAACCTGACCTGTTGGTGGCCCTTGAGGACTGGAGTTTGTCACCCCTGTACTAGGCTAACCCGTTCTCATTCTGTTTGGATTTAGGGCCTAAATGAGTATCTTCTGACGGAGAGTCAGAGGGACACACGCAGCAAGGTGCTCGTCAGCAAAGGCACGAAAACCATCCTACTTAAAAAGGAGCAGTTTGAAAGATTTTGTGATGCCAAAACACTAGAAAAACTGCAGAGGTATCAGCGGAGCTACCCCAGGTATCTGAAATAACCCTGTGTTTTTACTTGTACTGTGATTGCCAAAAACATTGAAAATCCAGTTGAAAAAAAGCCATCCTTGTGCTATATATTTGTTGCTTCTGGTTTTTGGTAATGTTTTATAAACTTGTTCTTGTGCATGGTGATGTCAATCCACAGCCCTCAGAAATAAGTGAAATTAACAACATTTGGCTTCCATAAGGCTGGCAGTATATACTTGTGCACTCAGAAGGAGCCTCCATCCCACAGAGATTACAACCTAATTTTGGTGCCTGAGGGAGGTAAAGTGAGTTGCCCAAGGTCACAGGTCGAGCCGTAATTCAAACCGGTTTCTTATTAATTCAATAGAATATATGTGTGTATATGCCATATTTCCTCGACTGTAAGACGCACCTTTGATTTAGCACTTACAAAATCGAGGAAATACGGTAATAACAATTTTCGTGGAAAAAACAACAACCTCCTGCTCAGCCAATCAGAAGCAAAGTGGGTGGGCAGAACGGGCCAATCACAGGTGGGGGCATGGTTACTTCCCCGGATGGTTGAGAAGGAGTGAGGTTAGTGTTGGTGGGAGGTTGGAATGGGACAATTTGTAGAGTGATTAGAAAGCATGGTCTCTGCTGCATCGAGCCGTTCAGGGCTCCACATGGCATGGTTAACCTCCTCCCTCCACCAGCTACAGGTAACCTAGCAGCCTTCCCCACTGCGGCAGCTCCGGCTTCCCGCCTGGCCAGTACTCCAGCAGCGCCCCCTTGCAGACACATAAAAAAAAAATTTCAATCAATTCTTAGGCTGCGTCCCCGCTGGCGCTGAGCACACGGTGCTTGCCGAGGTTCCTTCTTGCAAGATGAATTCTGACGTCCCTCCTCACATGGCGTGCGATTGTGCACAGCACGTACGCTCTCCCAAGCTCGGGAGAGACAAACTAAATTGAGATTGAAGCGCGCTCAGCAGAGGTAAGTGAACACAGCCAGCCACACACACACAGCCCCGATCCATGCCCCCCGCTCCCGCTTGCAAAATTAGGCTGTACACCCTGCACTCATGCTTTGAGAGTTGGTGACGTCACGCCAATGAGCTCGGGGACGCAGCCTAAGATGCATCACAATTTTAGACGTGAAAATGGGGAAAAAAAGGTGCATCTTAGAATCGAGAAAATATGGTATTCAAAAGTTTCACACATTCCAATCTGCTAGCTTTCGACATAAAATACAAAGAATAATGACGGCAAGAGAAGCTACTACTGGTACAGTACATTCTAATATGCCTATTTTGCTTACCTCAGTCCAAAGAGAATAATAATTAATAGTGATTGAGTAGGTGGTACATACCTCCAAAATCAACAGGCACAACCCCTCTGATTACTGTCTAGCTTCATATTCTTTATACAAAAAAAGATATTTACTTGCCCATGCATGGTCAGAAACAAGTATTAGCGTGTCTTAATCAGAGTCCTCCTACTTCAGTGATAGTACCATTGCCATTGGGCCTCTCCCAGTGGTTGATATTGCTCTGAAAAGTAGGGATACTGTGCCCAATGCCAGAAATTCTACATTTTCTAACCCTTTCACTGGCAAACATGTCTGCAATAGCAGCAAGGAAAGGGTTAAACAAAGGAATTTTACAAATGCCTAGCCCTATACAATATTAACCCCGCAGAAACAAAAAGGGAGCCCTGATAAAAGTGCACCCTTATGACGTACCTGGTACATCATCATCATTTTATTGGGGTATAGAGCACAACAATAGAGACAGAGGTCCCTGGAATCAGTGCATCAGAGTTACGGATTTGTGTTATGACAACATATTTGCTTAATGTCATTAAGGATACACAATATGGTGAGTGCAAAAACAAAGAGAAGGGAAAAAACTAAATTAGTACAATCACATAGTATGGCATATTGCCAAACAGTACAGAATGAATGGGAATTGTGGGGATGGTGAATAAATAACTCATTGAGTTCTCCTGCCATCTTCTTTTGAGATCACCTCTACTATCAGTGACCATCCAGACGAGGCTGCTAACGGTGTGATGAGCATTTATCCACCATCCCTTCCATTCCCATTCATTCTGTACTGTTTGGCTATATGCCATACTATGTGATTGTACAAATTTCGTTTTTCCCTTCTCTTTGTTTTTGCGCTCTCAATATTGTGTATCCCTACTGTGTGGGGATCCTGGGAAAGCCTCTTTCGGCTGACCAGCAGCAAGCAATTTTGGCCAGTATTTTGTTATTTATTTTATCCTGTTCCACTAGACATCTATTTCAGGTTTTCACCATTATTTAGGGATTATTCGAATTATTGTATAAGGAGCGCCCCAGTTTCTCTTTGTATCAGTTGTCTTAATGTCATTAAGTTGGAGGACAGACTATTGCATCACCAGTGAGTAAAGAAAATGACTTGCTTGAAGAGCTCATTTAGTGGGGTATATAGAAAATGCCTGGATCTGGCATTTGAGAGCCAAAAACTGTGAAAACAGCTACTGATGCAGCGGCCGTTGTTCGAACACATCTCGGCGCCGATTTTGAGTTCTCTGCTGTTCCCCACGCAGCATGAACACGGCCAATCGCCCCAGGCACCCGCGCTTATCGCGGATGTTTTGTTTGAATTTGACGGATTCTGTTTCTTCATTTCCAATAAAATGAATGAATTGTAATGTGTACAGTGCTGTGCTACTGTGTCAATTTCATGTTTTTAATAGCCAGAACACTAAAATCCGTTTTTCTGCACTCGCATCTTAGTGCGGGAAGGCTGGAAATCATCCCGCGGTTTCAAATCGGGATTCCGACGTGTGAAGTGTTCGAATAACGGCCGCTGCATCAGTATGGTTCAATGACTCCTATTATTACAGGCAAATCACCCTAGAGCTTATAGTATGTATAAGAGTTTAATCTTCATTCATATGAGTGAAGTGCAATTGTAATTGTAGTATTCACAATGTGGTGAAATCTGTCCTCAGATGCATGCATCCAGCCAGGAAGTAGAGATGAAGGGAGATCCAAATATGGAGAAAAAGCAGCGCACAGCATTCCAAGAAACTGGGGCTAAGCAGATCAAATGTTAAAAAACGACTTTTATTAAGAGGGTGACAACATGGAGGTAGGCAAAGGTTTGATAAAGCGCAATAGTAGAGCGAAATGCATCAGAGTACTTACCTGCCTACCTCCATGTTGTCACCATCTTAATATAAGTAATTTTTTAACATTTGATCTGCTTATCCCCAGTTTCTTGGAACGATGTGTTCTGCTTTTTTTTCCATGGTTGGATCTCCCTTCACTTTATTGGGGTCAATCAGGGTGGCTGTTTCGATCGAAACAGAATTAAAAGCACCTCCACTTTTGTTTCCACCATGCATGGCCTGGTTGTCATCAGACGATCGCTTCAGGAGCGATCACATGACCAGAAGTGCTCCAGAGCTGAACTGCGCTATATTTAGTTTTTCGAATTTTAGTTGCCGGTCTTACTTCCTGGACGTTTAAATGGTCGTCCAAAACTCCTCGAGGATCCCCCCTGTTCGAAACACTGTAAAAAGCAATACTGTAAATGTATTTAACATTAGGGGGAAAACAAGTTTGAACAAAAGACAAAGAGCCTCAATGCTACATCCAACATGACAAATCATATAGTTAAATACTTAAGTATGATATACTATATAATTTGTCATATTTGGCCGTGGTCAGAGTAGACGCGACCGCGCACACGACACTGCAAGCGGTAGAAACAAACCATTGCTTAAACCGGTCTGGCCATACTGCGCGTGATGCGACCCACACGGCAGGATTTTGAAAGCGAAAAATGTATTTGATTTTTCGCGTCATGTGAGCCGTTGGAACCAATGAGGGGGAACCTCAATTTCTCAGCCTGCTTCCTGTCCATGTTCCAGTCACGTGCTGCGCGCTTCAATGGAGGTCACACATCGGCTCAGGTGACAGCCGTGCAAACCTGTTTCAAGGTCTGGCGCACGGTCGCTTTTACTATGGCCAAGGCCTTACATGTAGCATTGGGCCTCTGTCTTTTGTTCATACATTGTCACAAACCCAGTAGAACTCATTTTTGACAAAACTATATACAGTATGGTGTGGTGGGTCTGGGTTCTGAGCTTACAGGGTGTTGTGTATGTGTTTGGGAAACTATGTTGACCATCTTTTTAAAAGGTTTGCGCAATATTTCTGCTTAGAACAATGAAGGGGAGAGAGGCTTGGTTAAAGGTTTCGTTTTCTTTAAAGATAAAGTGAAACTGTTAGTAAATAAAAAAAGCAGTGGTACTCTGGGTTTATAAATAAAAAAAAGCAATGGTACTTCATACCCCCTAAGGGGTTTGAGCACTGCCTATTTCCATCACACTTTGACCATGGATCACACATAATAACCCATGAACTAAACTGTTTTTGAGATTACAATCTGTTTTATTCTTTTGCTTTCTCAGTGACGACGACCTGTGCCAGCTGTTCCTGGAGAAGAACGACTGGAAAATATTCAAGAAAGATCTAGTGGCCTCAGTCCTGCAGCCTCTTGCATCAACTCAAGCCCAAAAGAAAAAAATGAAGAAGGTTACAACAAACTTCCAGCGAGCAGGAATTTTAGATCTTTGTTCCATCTCCCCAAACAGTCAGCAGGGAAAATCCCAGGAGGAACGCAGGCTTATTGTTATCCCAACTCACGGCAGAGAAGGTTATTTGAAACCTCCTGATACCAGTCTTAGGCTGATCCATGGAATTGCTGTACCAAGAAGACCCAAACTTAAAGGGTTAATAGGTTAAGAAGTGAACCTGTCACATTTATATAAGGTTTTTGGTTGATGCTTTCTAGCAGCTGATTAGCACAAATAAACTTACTGAGCCAAGAAGAAGCAAATCAAATATGGTCTTGTTGTATATAAGCATCATTTTAGTAAAGGAGCCAAAGCATACTAATGGCAGTGACGTGTAAGGGGTTACATTTGGGTGATGCCTTTTACCCATGTAACCCCCTTTCCCTATGCCTAAGGGAAACCGCGGGCGATTACGCATGCTGCTGTTACCTGTACGCTCACAGGAGGCCTGAGCCTCCGCTTCTGGGAGCCTGGGGTGAGCTCTCTTTCTCTCTTTGTCAAGGGGAGAATCTTGAAGCGGGTAGGACCTCGGTGGCCGGAACAGCGGGGAGCAAGAAAGGATTGCTGGGGTCACGGGCTGAGGTCGGTGGCAGGCGGCAAGTAGGAATGTCGGGGTCACACACAGGGGTCGGAGGCAGGCAGCAAGCAGGAATGTCGGGGTCACATGCAGAGGTCGGAGGCAGGCAGCAAACAGGTACGTCGGGGTCACACGTAGAGTTCGGCAACAGGAAGGCAGGAGCAGGACAGGGGAGCAGGAACAGGGCAGGGACTTCCTAGCAGGAAAACAAACTGGGGCAATCTAGCTAAATAGCAAGGGCCTTTAATAGCAAGGGAACAGTACTCAGATACAGATCAGAAGCATAAGCATGGGCATGGGAGTTTGAACATAAAACAAAGGCATGGGGAAACAGGAAACTATAAATACAGACAGAGAAGGAGGACAGGAACACCAAGAGGAGATAGACAGAGGAAACCCAGAGCATACAGAAACAAAAGCACACCCGGTGGACAGAGAAAGGAACTGGGAGGAGAGGGAGAACTAGGAACATATACTGTATGTCAGGGCTATTTCCTGACATTACTCCCCCCTCTCCAGGGAGGTCTTCCGGACAACCTTCCAGAATCAGCAGGATGTCCTTCATGGAAAGCAGACTTGAGATGGCCCTCCTCCGGTGGTCTATTGATGGGCAAGGTATTTGTCCCCACCGCGACGGCGCACAGACCAGCAACCGGCTGTCACGCTGTGCTGCCCGCAGACCAGACCAAACCCCAGCACCGAGGTGGAGAGTGAGTAAACAACGCACCCGCAGCAGTGAGGGCGCGCCTGGAGCATGGATTTGGTAGCGGGGCCAAGGCCAGGGCACAAGGGATTAGCCGTAGTACTTGCCAGATCCGGGCGCAGAGAGTGAAGCGTAGTGATGTCCGCAGCCATGGGTCGCGGGCAGCAGAGGTTTGAGTCATAGAGGTCTGTGAGCCGTGTTCGTGGGGCCCAAGAGGTAAGCGAGGCCAAGAGGTCGCCGGAATTGAGGAGCCAGAGAGGGCAAGCAGACAAGCCGGTTCGGTAACGAAATCTGAAATGTAAGAGGGAGCTGGGCATAGGATCCAAACAGCACGAGGCAAACAAAACTATGCAGAGTGACGTTGCATTGGAGCTATAGGGGTAACAAAGCGCAGTGGGCCAATCAGAGGAGGAGGCAGGGCAGAGGTGAGCTGAGGAGCCTCCCATGATAGGACAGGGTAAGATGAGCAGTCTTGCTGCAGCTGGAGGGCTGGGGGTCGTGACCCAGGAACCAGTCATCCGGTGGGCGGAGCAAGCCGCCGGGTGCAGTTCATAAATTAATTTATGCCGCACGCGCCCTGTAAATGGAAGCAGCGCGCGCCTATTGATTGAGACGGCGGCGTGTGAGAGAGCCGCGGGGGAACGGGGGGTGGTGCGTGCCGCCCTCTGCTGCGTGGAGCAGGAGCGGAGGGACCCGCGGCCGGACGGAGAGGTAAGGGAGGGCGGCGGCGTGTGCCCTGGTTCCTTACACCGGCACATCGGGTGCGGCTAGGAAGCTCCGGACGGGTGTGTCCAATTTAAATGCCGAGGCATGGACATCAGAAACACGGGCACATCAGACTCTCCGTGGTCTCTTTTTGTGACTGCCGTTTCGTGGTATCACTTAGTAGATAGTAGAATGAGACTTAATGAGAATTTAAGACCAGCTATTTGAGTTTTTAGCTCTTGAAGCTGTCCTTCTGCACTTCTTTTCCTGCTCAATGCAGTTACCAGTTCAGCTTCTTTGGAGTTGAGTCGCGATTCCATATCTCGCAGCTGACTCAGAGCAAAGCTTAAATCTGTTTAATTATTTCTGACCTGCAGCTGCCGGTACTCCTCCTGGACTGCGTGGTCCAGCAATTCACAGGCATTGGTCATTTTGACCTCATAGCGCAGTGTCAGGCCGGCCACTTGACGGACGGACACCTCTTCTCTCTCTTCCTTTTTGGCGAGCTGTATCTTGAGCTCAGCGATCTGGGCCTGCAGCACTGTGAGTTGCTGGGATGTGTATTCAGCTGACAGCTTTTAGCTCTTCCCTTTCTAGGCTTTGCTGCAATTTCCACTCCTCGGCGATAGACCCCTGGTTGAGTGCATCCTGCAATTCTCCTCTAAGGACCTTCATCTCTTCACTGTGATCATTCTGAGCTTGCTTCCACGCATCCTTCATTATGTCTTGGAGCTCTGCTAATTCCTTTGCTAAGGTCTCAGCAGCTTGCCTTTTCCAGGTCTCTTTCTCCTGGGTGTACTGACTGTTAGAGGAGCAGAGACACTGCTCCATCTCTAACTCTTGGTTCAGTTTCTAACTTTTCTGGGCCAATTGTTTCTTCTCCTCTCCTAATTCATGGAGTTTTTTTTATCTCCTTCAGTGACTCGGACACAGAGATTCTTGCACTCTTGGGTTACAGTTTCAAAACTGCTATTTAACCCTTCGAAGATCTCTCTCAATGAACATAGTTCTGTGTTGAAGTGGCAACTCTTCTCCTCAGGCTACGCTTATAGTGCCGGCGACAGTAACATCAGGCTGCGGTTGCTGGAAAATCAAATTGAGAAGATTTCCAGTGAGCAAGCCGTCACTCTGTCACATCACGCTTACTATAAGCGCACGCGATGGCAGCAATGCATTTGTTTTGACGCGACGTCGCTGTCGCCGGCACTATAAGCGCAGCCTTAGAGGCTTCCAGCTCTGTACTAAGCGTGTGAACTTCTTTCTGAGATGCTTCCAGCGCTGTGCCAACTTAATCAATGAAACTCTGGTCTTGGGCAGAATCAGTGCATGCCTTCTCCAGTTTACTTGACAAGATCACCCTGTCCCTCTCCAACTGATCCTTTTCTTTCTCCTGGAGTACACACTCAGCAATTGCTGAGTACAGACAGCTTAGTAGTGCAGCTTTGGCCTCTTGGCCTTTATCTAGGCGTCCATGGAGGCAATCAATCTCTTTCCATGCAGATTGAAGTGTCTGAATTAAGGCTTCTTTACCTTGGTTAAGGGCATCCTCTTTCTTTTCCACTATTCCTGGGATGATTCTGTGAATTGCCTCAGGCTGCAGCATATCTCTTTCGTCTAATGCAGACTTTCCTGAGGTTAAAGGTTCATCCTTAATTCCTTCTGCAACTTCCACTGTAAGCCCTCCTCTCTTCTTTTTCTTTCTCTTTGTTTTGAGAAGCTCTGAAGAATCAGTGGTACTGTGTTCATATGTATTGCTCAGGACTGCTTTCAAAGTGGGAGCCATAGCTTCAGACATGGGGAAACCAAACTTCCAAAGAAACCAGTAAAGAGGAAATGTGTATTTAAGGCAGAAGCATTGGAATGAACAACAGAAATATTAGGCACAATAGGCAAAAGACAAAAGATAGGAGAGCTGAACTTTAGATTTTAGACCTTAGCATCAGTCACAGAGATATCATAAATAGCAAGGAAATCCATAGACAGAGAAACTTGTAGTTATATCTGAAACTTTAGAACTTAAGCATAGGAATATCATAGACAGAGAAAACTGCAGTTAAATCTGAAACTTTATAAATCAGGCACAGGAATATCACTGGTTGCACAAAAATCACAACATAAGCAACCAAACAATGGGAGTTCTCTTTTTGAAATGGAACCTTGTAAAACAGCAGTGGTCCAACCAGGGTAAGCAGAGAAATACAAGCCTTGTCCAGGGAATGAAAGTCAGAGTATACAATGGGGATAACAGGTACTGCAGGGGTTAACCCAGGCACTGCAAAAAAAAAAAAAAAAAAAACCCTCAAAGAAAGGTGCACTGGTCTCTGCAGCAAAAAAAACTTCAGGGTCCCAAATGGGTCTTCCAAACTTTAACAAAAAGTACTTATTTTCCTCCCACGCACACGGGAGGGGTCTGCTGAAGCATGTAGGTTTAGAATCTGTCCCAGCGAGGTCCAGAAGTGGCTTTTGTTTTCTGTCAAGGGGAGATCCTGGAGTCGGTAGGACCTCAGTGGCCAGAACAGCGGGGAGCAAGCAAGGATTGTTGGGGTCACGGGCTGAGGCCGGTGCCAAGTAGGAAGTTTGGGGTCACACGCAGGTTTCGGAGGCAGGCAGCATGCAGGCACATCGGGGTCACGCAGTGGTCGGAGGCAGGTAGCAAGCAGGAACATCGGGGTCACACGCAGAGTTCGGCAACGGGAAGGCAGGAGCAGGAACAGGCAGGGGAGTAGGAGCAGATCTGGGACTTGCTTTCAGGAAAACAGACTGGGGCAATCTAGTTAAATAGCAAGGGCCTCTAATATGAACAGGACTCAGAAACAGAACAGAACGGGTACAGGAACAGATCATACGCATGGGCATTGGAGTCTGAACATAAAACAAAGGCAAGGAGAAACAGGAAACAATAAAGACAGACAGAGAAGGAGGACAAGAACACCAAGAGGAGACAGACAGAAACAACAGCACACCTAGTGGACAGAGAAAGGAACTGGGAGGAGAGGGAGTACTAGGAACATATGTCAGGGCTATTTCCTGACACTCTTTGTGCAGCGCTTCCACCTATGAGGGATCCCAGCATTGGCGGGATGATTCCACATAGAACTCAATACACTCAGTAATAACAATACCACATATATATATATATATATATCTTGGTTTTACTGTAACCCCACAGTATGCAACAACACAATACACAAATACAATAACACACTGATTCAATACCACAATACCCCTGTGTGTCTCCCCCAAAGTACTGAGGGTGCCCTGGGCACCTAAACACCTGGTGTCCGAAGAACAATTCCCACCCAAATTTGAGTTAGCGCTACCCCCTGTGAAGTGGTGGTGCACGGTGGGTACTTTCCTGGTCAATGGCCTAACCAGGGAATGCTTGATAATGGTGTTGGATCTTGTCCCACGCAGCGGGACCTCCAACACAATTCCCCACACACCTTATCCAGGAAACAGTCTGTGGTGAAGTCTCTAGCCGGAGGGTTCCTGTCCTGTGCTGCCACGTTCAGCCTGGTCCCCGGCCGCGGCACAGTAGTACAGCTGAGGTTCTAAAGGGAGGGTCACTATCTGGAGCCTTCCCTATGACACTCCACTTCTTTGGGGGGAAGTAGGGCCTAGGGGCAGAGTTCTGGCATAGTCCAGGAGGTACAGGAAAGTGCACTACAACTGGAGGCGCTGCTGAGACCTCAGCCCTGGGGTGCCCTACTTAGCAGTTCAAATTGGTGAAAACCCTTAGACCATCATGTTCACGCCCACTCAGCAACAGGCCCTTGACTGAGTCTTAGAGCACAGAGAACCTCCGCGACACATGGTCGCAGTGGGAGGGGTCCCCGCCCTCACCTCAATGTTCGCTGTCCGCGACCAAGTAAAAAGATCCCCTGGAATTGCAATTTAAAATTACTACATAGAGCATATTATGCATTTGATATCCAATATTAACAGATAGAAAAGGATATATATATATATATATATATATATATATATATATATATACAGTGTTCGACAAATCACCCAAAAATCTACTCGCCCAACCAAAAAATCTACTCGCCCAACCAAAAAATCTACTCGCCACCTAGTCCCGCCCCCCAACTCCACCCCTAGTCCCGCCCCCAACTCCGCCCATAGTCCCGCCCCCAACCCCGCTTTAAAATAAAATATATAAATAAAATACATTTAATAAATTCCTAGTCAGAACATTCGTTTTTGACATAAATGTATTTATTGTATTACATTATACTACAATTAGTCGTGTGTGTGTGTGTGTCTCAATGTCGGATCTAGAAATAAAAGCCAGATGTGAATGACTAGTTTCCTGAACCCCGTAACCAGTGTCTTGACGTCGGCGCTTCACAGAGAGAGAGACAGACAGACACACACACACACACACACACACACACACAGAGAATGAGAGACAGAGAGTGCGACAGAGAGCGCGAAGAAGAGAGTGCGAAGAAGAGAGTGCGACAGAGAGCGAAGAAGAGAGTGCGACAGAGAGAGCGAAGAAGAGAGTGCGACAGAGAGAGCGAAGAAGAGAGTGCGACAGAGAGAGCGAAGAAGAGAGTGCGACAGAGAGAGCGAAGAAGAGAGTGCGACAGAGAGAGCGAAGAAGAGAGTGCGACAGAGAGAGCGAAGAAGAGAGTGCGACAGAGAGAGCGAAGAAGAGAGTGCGACAGAGAGGGAGAGGGTGGGTGACACAGGGAGAGGGTGACACGGAGAGGGAGAGGGAGGGTGACAAGGAGAGGGAGGGTGACGGAGAGGGTGACACAGGGAGAGGGAGGGTGACACAGGGAGAGGGAGGGTGACACAGGGAGAGGGAGGGTGACACAGGGAGAGGGAGGGTGACACAGGGAGAGGGAGGGTGACACAGGGAGAGGGAGGGTGACACAGGGAGAGGGGAGGGTGACACAGGGAGAGGGGAGGGTGACACAGGGAGAGGGGAGGGTGACACAGGGAGAGGGTGGGTGACACAGGGAGAGGGTGGGTGACACAGGGAGAGGGAGGGTGACACAGGGAGAGGGTGACAGAGGGAGATGGTGGGTGACACAGGGAGAGGGTGACAGAAGGAGATGGTGGGTGACACAGGGAGAGGGAGGGTGACACAGGGAGAGGGAGGGCGACACAGGGAGAGGGTGGGTGACACAGGGAGAGGGTGACAGAGGTAGATGGTGGGTGACACAGGGAGAGGGAGGGTGATACAGTGAGAGGGTGACACAGGGAGAGGGAGAGAGGGTGACACAGGGAGTTGGTGGGTGACACAGGGAGATGGTGGGTGACACAGGGAGAGGGAGGGTGATACAGGGAGAGGGTGACACAGGGAGAGGGAGAGAGGGTGGGTGACACAGGGAGAGGGTGACAGAGGGAGATGGTGGGTGACACAGGGAGAGGGAGGGTGATACAGGGAGAGGGTGACACAGGGAGAGGGTGACACACTCACACTCACTCAGACACACTCACTCAGACAAACTCACACACAGTCTGTCACTCACACACACAAACACTCACCCGTAAGGCAGGGGGTCGCACATGGCAGCGGGGGCCTCCGCACGGCAGGAGGGCTTCTGTAAGGCAGGGGGGGTCGCACATGGCAGCGGGGCCTCCGCACGGCAGGAGGGCCTCTGCAAGGGGCCGCGCCCCCTCCAGAGTGGGACGCCGACGCCGCAGTATTCACTGATAGATGTAGAAGGGCCGGTAGGGATTTCCCCTGCTTAGAGCAGGGAGAGGCTCGGGTTAGGGGATTTCCCCTGCTTAGAGCAGGGAGAGGCTCCGGTTAGGGGATTTCCCCTGCTTAGAGCAGGGAGAGGCTCCGGTGAGGGGATTTCCCCTGCTTACAGCAGGGAGAGGCTCCGGTAAGGGGATTTCCCCTGCTTAGAGCAGGGAGAAGAGCCAGTTAGGGGATTTCCCCTGCTAACAACTGAGCTGGCCATCGGGTTTCCTTCACAGCTGACAGATCGGCAGAGTGTCCGTAGAGGCGGCACACCGACGCCGCGTGGGGTGAGGGGGGGGTCACGGAGGCCGGGAGAGATTGGTGTGAGGGGGGGGGGGTGGCGGATGGCTCGGTGCGAGGGGGGGGGCGGATGGCCCGGTGCGAGGGGGGGGCGGGTGGCCCGGTGCGAGGGGGGGGCGGGTGGCCCGGTGCGAGGGGTGACAGATGGCCCTGCAGGGGCCTGAGGCAGACAGGCATGGAAGCGGCTAGCTGCCGGAAGGGGGAGGAGTAGAAGCGCTGAGGAGGGAGGCCACTGCTCAGAGAGCCGGAGGCGGGGTAATCTCCCCCAGCAACATGAACCCGCCTCCGGCTTTTTTTTTCTTTTTCTCCAGTGCGAGCGCGGTAAAAACAGCAGCGCGAGCGCGGGAAATTTAAAAAACACATGTGTGCTGCTTGGGCCAATATTTACTCGCCCGGGGGTTAAATCCACTCGCCCGGGGCGAGCAAATGTATAGGTTTGTCGAACACTGTATATATATACACACACACACACACACACACACACACACACACACACACACACACACACACACACACACACACACACACACACACACACACACACACACACACACACACACACACACACACACACACACACACACACACACACACACACACACACACACACACACACACACACCATAATACTGAGTTAAGTTATGGTGAGTAAAAAAAGTGACAAAAACCCTCCACAGGAAAGCAAATATGCAAATACAACTGTATGCTCATCTGCATGTCTTAGGCAGGTCTGCAACCCCGCCTTTCCCCATTATCACCCAGCATACAGCACTTCCACTGCAGCAAGGGATTCTGGGAAATGACATGCAAATGAGCACACAGTGTCACTTTTTGCCTCAAAAAACATTTTTAACATGGTTCCCTATAGGCTTAAGCTTGCTGCATGGTCACAGCTTTGAGCACAGCCAGGGTTAAGGTGCATACCCAGAAAACCACCCACAGACAGCTGTTTCGACCTAGATGGGTCTCATCAGTGTGGGGTTGATTTTACTGGGAATGCAAGAGAGGCTATGGGATAGGCTAAACCATAATACTGAGTTAAGTTATGGTGAGTAAAAAAAGTGACAAAAACCCTCCACAGGAAAGCAAATATGCAAATACAACTGTATGCTCATCTGCATGTCTTAGGCAGGTCTGCAACCCCGCCTTTCCCCATTATCACCCAGCATACAGCACTTCCACTGCAGCAAGGGATTATGGGAAATGACATGCAAATGAGCACACAGTGTCACTTTTTGCCTCAAAAAACATTTTTAACATGGTTCCCTATAGGCTTAAGCTTGCTGCATGGTCACAGCTTTGAGCACAGCCAGGGTTAAGGTGCATACCCAGAAAACCACCCACAGACAGCTGTTTCGACCTAGATGGGTCTCATCAGTGTGGGGTTGATTTTACTGGGAATGCAAGAGAGGCTATGGGATAGGCTAAACCATAATACTGAGTTAAGTTATGGTGAGTAAAAAAAGTGACAAAAACCCTCCACAGGAAAGCAAATATGCAAATACAACTGTATGCTCATCTGCATGTCTTAGGCAGGTCTGCAACCCCGCCTTTCCCCATTATCACCCAGCATACAGCACTTCCACTGCAGCAAGGGATTATGGGAAATGACATGCAAATGAGCACACAGTGTCACTTTTTGCCTCAAAATTTTTTTTTAACATGGTTCCCTATAGGCTTAAGCTTGCTGCATGGTCACAGCTTTGAGCACAGCCAGGGTTAAGGTGCATACCCAGAAAACCACCCACAGACAGCTGTTTCGACCTTAATGGGTCTCATCAGTGTGGGGTTGATTTTAACTGTGTGCTCATTTGCATGTCATTTCCCAGAATCCCTTGCTGCAGTGGAAGTGCTGGGTGATAATGGGGAAAGGCGGGGTTGCAGACCTGCCTAAGACATGCAGATGAGCATACAGTTGTATATGTATATATATATATATATATATATATATATATATATATGTATATGTATATGTATATATATATATATATATATATATATATATATATATACATATATACATATACATATATATATATATATACACATAAACATAAACATATAAATATATATATACACACATATATATATATATATATATATATATATATATATATATACACATGACATGACAAAAGTGGTAACTGTAAAGGAACCTCTATCGGTTTGATTTGGGAACGTGGAGGGGTGGAAAGAAGTTAATGGGGACTCAGGAATCCCAAGGATTGCTGAAATTATACTACTGGCAGCTAGAAAGTCTATAATGGTGCAATGGGTGAAGCATGAGCCCCAAACTTGGAAACAACTAAAACATCTCACTCAGCTAATGACCTTAGATAAAATGGAAACGGAGACCAATAAGGAACAAAAAACTGCGAATTTCTTTACAAAATGGAAACCCTTTATTGACTCCCTACCACAGATTGAAAAAGACCAAATATATCAGGCTTTCGCACACACATCCTGGAGTCTCTTGCGGCAAATTGCAAGGTCATAGATGAGGTAAACAGAGGGAGAAAAGAACTGGGTTAAACAGGTATCAAGACAGGAGAACAGTATATCTGAACCCAACGTCTGTAATATGTGTCTGACTAAAGTTATGTTTTGTACATTCTGTGAGTTAATTATTAAATTTTAAAATGGTGTATTTACCTCCTCTCCGGCGGAACCTTCCACAAGAGTTTCCCCACCGAACCAGATCTCAATGCCCTCTTACAACCTTGGGGAGTGGAGGACCATAAATATGGCCACCACTACTCCGGCTAGACCTGATGTACCCCTACCCCGGGTAACCTTCACTTCAAGTACCACGCAAGGGGCCACCAGCTAGGCCGGGAGTCCACCGCAGTCACCTCCCTCACAAGTCCAGGGTCTGGACCCGATAGTTGCTTAGCAAGTGGCGGCTCTATCCTAGGCGTAACCTTACAACAATTAGTGGAGGCCCTAACCATGTCATCCAAAGCGCAAAACTACTGGAAATCAAAGGCTTTCTCCGGGACGACCCCTACCCCCGTGGGCGAAGGGATCGATTCCTGGAGGGAACACACCCTCAAGGTGCTTGACGAATGGCCCTGCTCTGAGGCAGTGAAACGACAGAGAATAATGGAGAGCCTGCAACCTCCAGCATCTACCATGGTCAGTATGCAATGTGATCAGAACCCCGACCTCTCGGCCCACCGGATCGTGGATCTGCTAGTGCGTATCTATGGAAAGAATGAAGATGAGAGCGAGCTGTGGTCCAAATATTACGGCCCCGGACAAAAGGACCTGTCCATCTTCATCCAACTGGTCCTCTGGAAGCTGCGCGATCATGACAACATCCCAGCCTCCACGCTGGATGAGTACCGTCTCAAACAATTCTTGCGAGGGGCAATCCCCTCACATCAATTCGTGATTATGTGCTCCCTACTACAAGGACCTCCCCATACCTTCGAGGAGCTTTTGGGGTTAGTAAAAGGGCACAAATCATACACACGCTTGCACATGCCCACGAGGACCAAAGAACGCCCCAAGGGTGGACTCAAGCGTCGGCTCCAAAGTCCAAAGAAACCTACAGCACAGAAGGGGATTCTCTGCCCAAGTCGCCCGTGAGAGCATCCCCTACCTAAGGGGCCCTCATGGAACCAAGAGGCATCATCTGCTATAACTGTGGCAGGAAGGGCCATTTTTCAAAGGATTGCCCAGACAAAAAAAAAAACAACTCCAACTAAGAATTTCCACCCTAACGTAATGTTCTGGGGGGTTCAGATGGCCCAAACAACTGCCACACCGGCCAAAACCACTCCCGAGCCAAGCCCCAATGATGGAACCCCACCATTGGACGCTTACAATCAGGTAGGACCTGCCACTATCATACGCGTCATCGTGGATGGTGTCTATTCATCGGCGGTGCTGAACATCGGGTCATCACAAGTGACCATTGTGTACCGAGAGTTCTACAACCAACATCTCCAACACCGACCCTTGCAGTCAGCGGAGAGCCTGAAACTGAGGGGACTTAGCAACGAGGATTATCCTGTCGACGGGGTAGTGAAGGTTCGCCTAGAGATACCTCAGCTGAACACCGGCAAATCACACACTATGGATGTGGAGGCGCTGATCTGCCCTGAGCCCCGTGAGCATCCCAGTTCCCCGGTAATACTGGGAATCAACACAGATGTTGTGCGAGCAGTGATCTGGGCCTACCTGCGAGAAGCTGGCGAACTGCCTCTGGATACTCTAGCAATCCATCCCATCCTTCTGGAAGAGTGTTGCAAGATATCTGCACAAGACCGACATAGAGATCTCTTCAACCTGCAAGCTGGATTGGCAGAGATTCCACCAGGGGGAGTGAAGCCCATGGACGCATTGTGCTGCTACCCCAACCAGGACGAGGCTGATCACCTCTTTTCTCTGGAAAGTACACCCGAGGAAGATGCCCAGCAAGGCTACAAGATTGTGCCCGAAGTGCGGGAATGGACCTCTAAGATTCCTGGAAGAATCAAAGAGTTCGTCCAAAATATCTCGCCCTATCCCATGACCTTTGATCACGGCCGGAAACTGGGACAAATATACCCCAAAACACCGCGGAGCACTCAGCCCTCCTGTTGCCAAACAAATACAGCACAACACCTAAAGAAGTAGTCAGAGAAGCATACCCCACCTCAATCTCACTTAGGTGGGGGGGGGGGTACAAGGGCTACATGTATGTATGTATGTATATATATATATATATATATATAGATATATATATCTATCTTAACCCAGTTATAACCGCCGCGTTATTACAATTTGCCATCCGCAGCATGAGTTTGCAGAGCACGGCATTCAGCAGCTGGAGTCGGCGTCTCACTCATCTCTCCTCGCGGCCGCGATTTGATTAGACTCCTCCCCTGATGATGTCACTGTTATCCCTTTAGCTCCTGCTCAACTCTTGACGGCTGGTGTAAGCCCCACCTAAACTTATGCGCCCCCCCTTAGTTCTGTCCCTGCCTACAAGTATTCTTAAATTATTTTTTAAAGTCAGTTTGCAAACATGATGAGCTGAGACTTGGGAGTTGTTTAACTTTGTCTCGCTGTCCCTTTTTGCCTGATGTCAGTGTTTCAACAAGAGTTTGCATAGACAAGACCCTTTCTTCCTTTAATTGCCTTTCTGATATGCTCCGGGTGGCATAATGGTAGAGAAAATACTTGATTTACAAACCCTTCCCACATCCACAGGCCCCTGAAGAAATTACTTTCCAAAACACATGCTGCCAAGTATTCACTTCTAGCATGGTTAATTTGTTTAAGGAAGCCAATTAGATGGATACATTCTTTACAAGAGGTTGCATTTTGTCCGGCTGTGTGGGATTAAACCTTTAATTAAAAAAGTCTTGAAACAAATGTTGCAAGGGCAGAAACACTGACGGTATCCAGGTTACACAACCCATTCTAAAATACAGACCAGTCTGAAGTAGCCATTGATCTTGGATTACTTAGCAAAACACTGTGAATTCCATTGTCCTTTCATGTGGAAAATGCAATGGAATCCTCATTGATGAAAAGTCCTTTTGAACAGGGTGTCCAAAGTTCTGGGAGTTTCATGTCACCCTGATGTTAAGAGCAAAAATAACACACAAATACTGAGCTGGCATATCACTGTCAGTCCAAATTTAACCCATATGCTGCCAGATAGGTGCATGGCTGGCCAATTTGGCAGTAAAGGGGATAAACAAATACGCCTTAGGTAACTATGACACTGACACTAAAGGAAAGAACAATACAATATTAATGGCCTACACAGAACTGAATATTCCAAGACTGTATATTTGATACACAGCTCACTTGACACTGTGCTGTATGAGGCTTGGTATACAATTACATTCAGAAAGGAGTACCATCCTAACTATATTTGTGTCTTAACCCATGTGCTAAAAAAACTACAAGTTAAACAAAACCTGGTTAATAATCTGATGAATCAACAATGGCATTTTTGTAATTCTAGCCTGGGTGCATTGTAATAATCAGTGTTCGACAAACCTATACATTTGCTCGCCCCGGGCGAGTGGATTTAACCCCCGGGCGAGTAAATATTGGCCCAAGCAGCACACGTTTGGTACTAGGTGGCGAGTAGATTTTTTTGTGTGGCGAGTAGATTTTTTGGTGATTTGTCAACCACTGGTAATAATCATGTAATATCTAGGTTGGCAGAAGTACTCAAAGTATATATTAATGATGCAAAGGTTTTATGAACAAATCATCAACATTTCGGTCCGTCCAATTACACATCTTAAGAAAAGAGCTTGGAGGGACCAAAACCTTTGCATCCTTCCAAAGTCTCAAGTCTCCCTGGCATAAAAAGTCTGATGTTATTCTGTTGACCCTTCCCTCTACTCTTAGACAGCGAAACATAAGAGAGAATGGCTTTCTCCTGCAAACTATTTAAATTAAACTATGGTTTTGCCTTCCAATTAAACAGTGCATAACATAAGTGAAATTCATTTAGAGGTCTGCTTGAGCACAGATAGTTTTATATTCTGTAACATACATATGGACATGTCGAACAAAGAGGCCATTGAGTGACTGCTAAAGGACATCTCTATTTTGGAATTTCAGTACATAAAAAAAGATGAGTGGTGCCATTTAGCTAACTTCTCTAAGTGACTTTGTAATCTTAGGGTCCAGAAAAAAGAGCATTCACGATATTGTTGATATACTGCCCTGGTGCATAGCAGAATCAAGTCTACCAGCCAGGAAGCCTTTCAAACATCAGGAAAGAAGAACAGCAGTACTCAAATGCTCTTATGCAGAAGAATATGCAAAATGTATTTAAAAGCATCAACGTTTTGGTCCAAACACAGAGCTTTGTCATGACAAAGGTCAATGGTTGGACCGAAATTTTGATCCTTTTGAATAAATTTTGTATATTCTTCTATAGGAGACCATTGGAGTGCTGCTGTTCTTCTTTCCTCTAGGTAGTCGTAGGGACAACTTACTGAGCATGTTGAGCAGCAGTATCACAAGGGAAGGGTAAATGCTGTTTGGCACTGTGATGTTAACCGCTTCGCTGCTGCATATGGCTGCATTTTCTTTTGTGTATGGGAAACCATACCTAATGATTCTGTGATTCCATTGCCAGTTAATAAACCAGTGAAATGAAGTTGGAACATTCCATGCTGGTATTTCAACACAAACATGGGCCATGCATCTACAGTAGCAACAAGGCTTCCTGTTTTGGCATTTAACTGACACTTATAAGCCATTAAATTGGCACCTTTGTTATGATTCTTTGCTCATTTTTTTACAGCCTTTTTTTGTGTCAATCACAACTCTGTAAACCTTAAGAATTACATGTTATTTTTTTTTATTGTAAAACATAACACATAGTTGTAAAGGTAGGTACAATAGTGGCTGATTGATAAATTACAGAGACATAACAAATCATCTTCCTATTTACATTATCCCTATACAGTTGTTATTCTTACATTGTTGCTATATATATATATCTATAGATATAGATATGCAATGATTAAATATATTTAATAGTTGTTTATATTACGTTTGTTTTCATTTTAAGGATATCCAAAAACAAAATTGACACAGTTATATGTGAGAAATGTATGTCTACAATTTCCTAAATGATGTTGTTTGAGGTCAATTTATACCATTTTCTTGGTGTTAGTTTTACTATTTCAGATATAGCATAGTATTTCTAAAAACAATGGGAGCACTGTCTAATTAATGTTCCATGTGTAAATATAGTTAAATATTTAACAGGGTTTCAGCGCCTTTACATTATAAAAGTCTGTTTTAAAACCTGCTGTTTAATTAGGGCGGCAAATGTAAAATGTTTTCACTTGAGAAACGTGGAATGCTGCCAAGCTTATATTTGCAATGATACTAAAAAATATACAGTGTATGCACTACAGTTTAGAATATACAAAGAAGACCTTCAAATTATGATGAATGAAATCGTGAAAAACAGGCTGGCAGTTCATGAGTGGTGGTTTTATATAGGTAGCCAAGACTACAAACAGAGGTCTTTTGTGAAAATATGTTGGTAAAATTAACTACATAAACGAATCTGTAAAAAAACCATAGAATCATAGATATCTACTGATACTTGTTTCCAGTGAGTGAGAGCACCTTCCAGTAATACTAAGCAACACTCCCAGTGAGTGAGAGCACCTTCCAGTAACACTAAGCAACACTCCCAGTGAGTAAGAGCACCTTCCAGTAACACTAAGCAACACTCCCAGTGAGTGAGAGCACCTTCCAGTAATACTAAGCAACACTCCCAGTGAGTGAGAGCACCTTCCAGTAACACTAAGCAACACTCCCAGTGAGTGAGAGCACCTTCCAGTAACACTAAGCAACACTCCCAGTGAGTGAGAGCACCTTCCAGTAACACTAAGCAACAGTCCCAGTGAGTGAGAGCACCTTCCAGTAACACTAAGCAACACTCCCAGTGAGTGAGACTGCCTTCCAGTAAGACTAGGAAACGATCCCCAGTATGAGAGACCACCTTCTAGTAAGACTAAGAAAGGATCCCAGTGAGTGAGACTGCCTTCCAGTGAAACTAAGCAACACTCCCAGTGTATGTATACAGTATATATCTTTAATTATATAGCGCCATCCAGGTACATAGTTTACAATACATGTGATATAATATGATGTAACCCAATTGTGAGTGCGTGCAGCTGACACACACACACTGCCCTCTGACTGCTTCCTCTCTTGTGTGTGCTCAGAATGTGATGGACAGGGTCTCTGCCAATGACATTGGACTCTGGAGAGACGGGACTAAGGCCGCGCTTATAGTGCCGGCGACGCGACGTCGCCGGAAAACAAATACATTGCCGCCGCGTGCGCTTATAGTGCACGCGACAGCGACGGAGCGACGTTGCGAAAACCTGAAGCCAGCAAAATTTGATTTTTCAAGGGCCGTCGCGTCACGTGACGGCACTTGAACAAATAAAATTGCCGGAATCCCGCGACCTGGCCGCCCGGCGAAAGTTATGTTTCCCCCGCTGTGTCGCCGTCGCCAACGACGGCAGTATAAGCACGGTCTAAGGCTGCGTCCTTGCTGACGCTGACCGTGCTCATGCTTGAGAGCGGTGACGTCACCAACTCTCTAAGCATGAGTGCCGGGTGTCCTGTGTATTTTGCAAGCGGGAGCAGGGGGGCATGTTGAGCGCGCTTCAAAATCACATTTTTTTTTGTCTCTTCAAGTGCCAAGCTTGGGATGAGCATGCGCGCACCGATGTCTACATAACGAGTACAAGAAGAAAAAGCGGCGAGCGCACAGCACGCTCAGCGCCAGTGGGGACACAGCCTAAGGGAAACAATCTTCAAGATTCCCTGGCAGAGCCAAAATGGAGAAGCCATGTGTGAAAAACTAAGTATACCTTATGATTCAATAGCTTGTAGAACCACCTTTAGCAGCAATAACTTGAAGCCAAGCTTTAGCTGTCGGACAGATGGCCTCACATTTGACTCTAGAATACTTTGGTATACAGAGGAGTTCATGGTCGACTCAATGACTGCAAGGTTCCCAGGTCCTGTGACTGCAAAACAAGCCCAAATCATCACCCCTCCACCACCGTGCTTGACTGTTGGTATGAGGTGTTTGTGCTGATATGCTGTGTTTGGTTTTCGCTAAACGTGGCGCTGTGCATTATGGCCAAACATCTCCACTTTGGTCTCGTTTGTCCAAAGGACATTGTTCCAAAAGTCTTGTGGTTTGTTCAGATGCAACTTTGCAAACCTAAGCCGTGCTGCCATGTTCTTTTTAGAGAGTAGAGGCAACCCTTCCAAACAAACCATACTTGTTCAGTCTTTTTCTAATTGTACTGTCATGAACTTTAACATTTAACATGCTAACTGAGGCCTGTAGAGTCTGAGATGTAACTCTTGGGTTTTTTGCAATTTCTCTGAGCATTGCAGTCTGACCTTCGGGTGAATTTGCTGGGACGTCCACTCCTGGGAAGATTGGTAACTGTCTTGAATGTTTTCCACTTTTGAATAATCTTTCTCACTAGAATGATGGACTTTAAATTGTTTGGAAATGGCCTTATAACCCTTCCCAGATTGATGGGCAGCAACAATTGCTTCTCTAAGATCATTGCTGATGTCTTTCCTCTTTGGCATTGTGTTAACACACACCTGAATGCTCCAGACCAGCAAACTGCTAAAACTTCGGCTTTTATAGAGGTGGTCACACTTGCTGATGATCAATTAATGAAGGGCATTTGATTAGCAGCACCTGTCTGCTACTTAGCATCTTAATTCCTATGGAAGCAGTAAGGGTGTACTTAGTTTTTCACACATAGCTTCTGCATTTTGGCTTTATTTTTGTTAAATAAATCATGACAGTGTAATATGTCATGTGTTGTTGTTCATCTGAGGTTTTATTTACCTATTTTTTAGACCTGCTAAGGAACAGATGATTGTTATTATGTCCTGTTATGTAAAACCAGAGAATTCAAAGAGGGTGTACTTTTTTTTTCACACAACTATATATATATTTTTTATGATATGGGTTAGGCATTATGAAATCATGGTTTATAATCTTATAATCTTATCATTTTATCTATTTACCTATAGTCCCTCTTACTCATTTATTTTATCCTGGTATATTAATTATTAATCTTTTACAATTAATGACCAAAGTTTTTAAATAAATCATTTAATTTTTTTTTATATTTAATTAATATATTCAAGTATTTAATTAATTTAATATTCAAATCCTTCTGAGATTTTTTTATTTGAAGCATCTTCAATACAATATTCTACAATTCTAATTATCCATTTTTTAATTTACATTCTATTATATATATTCTTCAGTGTACATCCCTGTTTTTAGATTTATGGTTCTCCCTAATTTATTTATTTATTCATCAGTAACATTGTCAACCATTGGTATTATTAAATGTAACAAGTCAGACATTTTATTTCAATTACGCTATAGGTTTTTTGATCTCCTCAAAGTAGGCGTTCAAATTATATTATAATATTATTTTAATCCTTATTCTATTTGGGGAGTTAAAGAATCTTTCACACCAATATGTATGTATGTTCCAATTGGAACAGTTATTTCAATTGCAAAAACCTGTAGGTTTATGTTTATGGTGGATGCTATAGGTAACAATACCTTATTTATATGGAGCAAAGAGGCTGTAGATATACAAATCCCCTGACGAAGAGGAAGTGTTTCCTTGAAACGCGTAGTACTGTATCTCTGCCTGGCCTGTCAGCTGTGAGGTACATTGGGACGGTACAAGGCAGTAGTGGTGGTGTGCGGGAGCTGATCGTAACTCCTAAAAGATCTGATCATCCGCCCCCTTGATGACGTAAGGATGTCACGTGACCCGGAAGCTAATCGGCTGTGCGTACAGAGGGGGAGAGACTCAGGAGGCATGGGAAGACCCAGTGGAGCACTGTGGGTGCTACTGATGGACAGGTCAAACCCCACAGCCAGGTTTCTTAACACAATTGTGTGCCTGAAACCTACTTATGTCTGTAAGTGCTTTTAATCGTTATAAAAAACAATTGTTCCCTGCACACAAAAAAGGAAAAGAGAGGGGAGCAGTGAACAATAAGTTTTAATGAACAAAACACAAAGTGAATGAAAAACACAATGCAACAACAGGGGAGGAGGGAGGGAAGGGATGGGGTATGAACAAACGTAAAAAAGTACAGGGGAAGCGGGGCGGTTCAAACTTAGGGGCAAGTCTGCACTTTGTTGCATTCTGCAAATTCGCCTGAATCTATTGATACACATCAAGTTATTCCTAGTATTATAGAAATAAAGTCATAAAAATGTCAGCCAAGTAGCTGATTTACGACAGGGGAGGGTCTTACTGTATGTGTTTCAATGCAGGAATGCCTGGGCATAAATGTGGGCATGTTTAAATAGAGAATCAGAATTCAACAAAGAGGTGTGTCACATGCTCACAAGTGTGCTGTCCATGACAGATGGTTTATGGAAGATGGATTGAGGGGAGATATTGTTCATTTGAGAGTCCTTTAAGGAATATGAAAAGTGGGCCAGCTAGAGAGCTGTGTATTAACCCTTGTTCCGTATGCAGCTCACGTGCTCACAAGTGTGCCGTATGGGACAATGGGAATAAGCGTTTTAGATATAAAAGATAGAAAAAGGAGTCCCTGCCGCGAAGAGCTTACAATCTAAGTGGGGGAACTTACAGAGACAGGAGGGTGTTCCGCGTGGCGCATCTGCACGGGGCCAAGGTCAGTGCATAAGATGTATAGTGTAAACCAGCGGCGCTACCCATATGCTTCATTAAAGAGGTGCGTTTTAAGAAAGATCCTAAAGGTGGAGAGAGAGGATGCCAGACGGATATTGAGGGGAATGTTATTCCGGAGGTGTGGAGCAGTGAGTGAGAGGTTTTAGGCAAGAGAGGGCGTTTAGATACAGAAGGGGTAGACAGAAGACATCCTTGAAGAGAACACAACAGTCAGGCGTACAGCGAGAAATGTAGGCTGAAATGTAAGGAGAGGTACAAGTATAGCCTTAAAAGAGAGGAAGATCATTTTATAAGTGACACAGAGTTTAATAGGAAGCCAGGCTGAGACAGATTTAGGAGGGAGTAAAGTCATTCTAGCATCAGCATTTAGGATAGATTGAAGGGGAGACAGGTGCGAGGCAGGAAGGCCGGAAGTAGGTTACAATAGTTGAGACGGGAGAGAATGAAGAGAATGTATTTATTTATTTATTTATTTATTTATTTATAAAATATTTTACCAGGAAGTAATACATTGAGAGTTACCTCTCGTTTTCAAGTATGTCCTGGGCACAGAGTAAAACAAATAATACATGGTTACAAATACAGTTACATAAATGAACAAGGTATACATTTATATACAAGACATTGCATGCACAGTTAAAGAAAATATATATTATGAGCGTATGAAACAGTTACAGACCAGATTAAAGTGTGAGACAGCCTTAGATTTGAAAGAACTTAAGCTGGTGGTGGATATGAGAGTCTCTGGTAGGTTGTTCCAGTTTTGGGGTGCACGGAAGGAGAAGGAGGAACGTCCGGATACTTTGTTGAGTCTTGGGACCATGAATAGTCTTTTGGAGTCTGATCTCAGGTGATAGGTACTGCATGTGGTAGGGGTGAGGAGCTTGTTCAGGTAGCTGGGTAGCTTGCCCAGAAAGTATTTGAGGGTGAGACAGGAAAGGTGAACTTTGCGCCTAGACTCTAGTGATGACCAATCTAGTTCTTTGAGCATTTCGCAGTGATGTGTGTTGTAGTTGCATTGGAGAACAAAACGACAAATTGAATTGTAGAGGGTGTCAAGTTTGCTAAGGTGGGTTTGAGGAGCCGAGCCATATACTATGTCTCCATAGTCAATAATTGGCATTAGCATCTGCTGTGCAATACGCTTTCTGACCAGGAGACTTAGGGAGGATTTGTTCCTGTAAAGTACCCCTAGTTTGGCATAGGTCTTGGTTGTCAGGGTATCAATGTGCATCCCGAATGTTAAGTGGGAGTCAAACCATAAGCCCAGGTATTTAAAACTAGTGACAGGTGTTAGGGTGGTTTTAGCGTTGGTAGTAGAGCAGCGGAGGAAAGGGCATATCTTTACAATGTGAGGGAGGGAAAAACAACAGGTTTTAGCTACTTTGTAAATATGAGGGGGGAATGTGAGAGAGGAGTCAAATGTGACACCTAGGCAGTGTGCTTGTGAGTGAGACCTCCTTCCAGTGAAACTAGGAAACACTCCCAGTGAGTGCTTTCAATTGATAGTTACTTTTATTGAGTGAAACTGCCTTCCAACTCTCAATGACCGAGACTAAAATGTCTGTTTTTGGGCTACCACCCTGCCCCCAAACTCTCACTGATTTTAATTCTTGAACCTTGAAATCTCAAAATATCATGATTTATTAAAGATAAACTCTGAAGAAGTAGGTCAGTCGTAATAATCAATGCATTTGAAGTATGTGAACCCAGTTCTAATGCCAGTACCACCTCTCATTGTCACATTGGGCAGGTCAAATTCGGTGCTACTATAGCGTGCAGTCTACCGGTGATCTGTGGTCTACAGTGCATTCGCTACTATAGCGTGCAGTCTACTGGTGATCTGTGGTCTACAGTGCATTCGCTACTATAGCGTGCAGTCTATCGGTGATCTGTGGTTTACAGTGCATTCGCTACTATAGCGTGCAGTCTATCGGTGATCTGTGGTTTACAGTGCATTCGCTACTATAGCGTGCAGTCTACTGGTGATCTGTGGGCTACCGTGCATTCGCTACTATAGCGTAAACACAAAAAACAAAACTGTGCGCTACTACCTAACTACCTATAAAGTTTAAATGTATAAATATATACAGTGCAGTGACTATACCATCAATTTAGTGATAAAAAATTTATAAAAAATTAAACCACAACTCCCACAGTGAGATAATTAAACATTAAATAATAAGTGCCACATAACCGTGTTGGGGATAATGGCATCTGCAGCTGTAAACGCAGGGGTGGCTCAGCACCCCACACACACTAAGAGAATGGAAACAAAAGAAAACAGCGCACAACGCCAAATAGTGAAGCAAATTCAACAATATATTATAGAATTAAAAAGGGGGTAATATATCTGCGTACATGAAAAAAGTTGGTAAAAGGCATGTAGTGTGTATCACACTGTTTACCACTCGGCAGCTGTTAGCTGTAGATTCAGGTGCTTGCTTCCCTCTGCTGCTGCAGCTCAGTTGATTCTGGGGCAGGACGTCAGTCTTTTCACTCCCAAGGGGTTTTCCCTTCATGCAGCCAGGTTCAGCAGCTGGTACTGGGGCTCGGTGAAATCGCTCCTGCTTCCTGGCCGATATGAAGCTGCTCCTGTACCTCGGCAGGTGTATCCTCTGCACAGAGGTTAAAACGCAGCTTGCTGGGGTGCCGTCAGCGTGCCACGATGCAGCAGTGGTGGATTCAATAGGGAAGTTTGAACAGTCTTACAAAGTCTCTCACAAGTGTCCAAAACAGCACACAGGATGAAATAAAAACAGGACAGGCCAATACATAGACAAAGGCCAATGTAAGCAGATATAAGGCAATAGAATGTTACATCCAACTAGTTTCGTAGAATTAACTACTTCTTCAGGGAATAATTAAAAGTAAACTACACATCTTCCCTATCACGCAGACTATTACCTATTATAGATGATTGGTCTATCCCTAATTGGTTGACCAATAAGGTATCTATGTGAGGTATTTAAGACCTCTGGGTAATGGCCTAATTATTCCCTGAAGAAGTAGTTAATTCTACGAAACTAGTTGGATGTAACATTCTATTGCCTTATATCTGCTTACATTGGCCTTTGTCTTTGTCGCTAACCGCGATCTGCGGCTGCAGTCCCAGTCATTACTACAGCGCACATCTTGGCGTGCGCTGTGCGATTAAACTCCGCCCCCAGTACCTCCGGTCCTAGTTGTTACCCTGACGCGCAATTTCCTCCTGCTCTGCACGTGCAAAACGTGATATATCAAAAGTGGCGCTCTATTATAAGCTTTAAACACGTGTTAATCCAATATTAACATATAAACCATAAATTGAATAAATATAAGTGATACAAACAAATCCTTGAATGCTGCTGTGACCCAGTGCAGGACTGCTCTCTCAATCCCAGGTGAATATGGCGACGTGGTGATCAAAGGGAAGCGCAAACATGTGGAGATATAAAAAATAAAACTGATGGTGCAGTATTGTGACAAATAAATACGTATTCTTCTTTAAGTGCTGTTATTTATACTCACAAGTGTGAGGATGATACTGTGTACGTAAAGGTATCTTTGGGTATATGTCTGCAGTGATGATAAGCTGGCTGGAACCTCGGTGTGGGAATATATTCCTTAAATGGTTAAACACAGAAAAGCCAACATAGCGCGATCTGTTTAAAAACTGTATTCAAGTGGTTAAAAATATAACATTACACTCACATGATGTATGCTATTTAAAAGCATTTAGATACGCAATGCATCTCGCCTCCGGTATCTTGGTGCAGTTTTTCCTTCCCTCTTCTCGGCGTGCGTCTCACTCCTGCGTCCCAGCAGGGCGGATGTGACGTCAGTGAGACTTCGGGAGTTCCGGTTTGGAGGGCTGGCTGTGAATCACCTTCACTCTACGCGTTTCTTCCCTTAGGATTTCTTCAGGAGCCCTAAGGGAAGAAACGCGTAGAGTGAAGGTGATTCACAGCCAGCCCTCCAAACCGGAACTCCCGAAGTCTCACTGACGTCACATCCGCCCTGCCGGAACGCAGGAGTGAGACGCACGCCGAGAAGAGGGAAGGAAAAACTGCACCAAGATACCGGAGGCGAGATGCATTGCGTATCTAAATGCTTTTAAATAGCATACATCATGTGAGTGTAATGTTATATTTTTAACCACTTGAATACAGTTTTTAAACAGATCGCGCTATGTTGGCTTTTCTGTGTTTAACCATTTAAGGAATATATTCCCACACCGAGGTTCCAGCCAGCTTATCATCACTGCAGACATATACCCAAAGATACCTTTACGTACACAGTATCATCCTCACACTTGTGAGTATAAATAACAGCACTTAAAGAAGAATACGTATTTATTTGTCACAATACTGCACCATCAGTTTTATTTTTTATATCTCCACATGTTTGCGCTTCCCTTTGATCACCACGCCTCCTGCTCTGCACGACAGCTTTTCAGGGAGGCAGGGGAAATTGAGTTTACTCCTAGCGACTGAGGCGTGGCCACGCCCCCACCGGCGGTTCACCCAATGTGATGGCCACGCCCCTGCAAATCCCCGACCACGCCCCCTCCCGTCGCAAGCTCCCTCTCTCCCCGCAGATCGCGGTTAGCGCTGTGCATGCACCGCCCCCCCCGCCGGGCGTGCGTGTCACAGTCATGACTGGGACCGCAGCCTCAGGGGAGAGAGGGAGCTGGCGACGGGAGGGAGCGTGGTCGGGGATTTGCCTCCGTCGTAAGGTTTGAACTCAATTTGGTTGAGTTGGAAAAAACCTTGCAGCACGGCGCGGCTGCACCTTCAGCGTGACGGTGCGTACTGGGCCCAGCCCCATTGAGGGGCGGTGCTTACACGCACAGCGCACGCCGCGCCGTGCGCACAGGCTATTACTGGGACCGCAGCCTTACCTGCTCTCTGGAGGGTCTTCAGCAACGCATCGCCAAGGCAACGCGGCGTCATGTGACATCACATGACCCACGATGTAATTTGAGGCCGAGTCCTTGGAGAGGGGCTGTAAATGCTGCGGCTGGGGCGCAGCTCAAGAAGTTTGCGCACCATGGTTTAAAGAGTGCAATGGTATATACTGTATTCAGAGAGGTGGAACTACAAATTTATTTCTTTTTGTGACCCTACCCCCCAAAAAAGATGTCACCCACATACATGTTTCGATCCTGTCAGGCCTCTACCTTCGAGATGAAAGGGCGTGCGCACCGGGAGGTAGGAGACACCTGAGCAGAGGTTTCAGGTGGCAGGGTATTAAACGCATGCGCGTATCGGAATTTGCGGGGATGGAGGGGGGGCGTGGCTTGGTCGGCGCGTGACAGGGGTAGGAGAGGGTTCCACGTGCCGCCGCCTCCGCGCGCACCCTGTGTGACAGGTCGCGAGGCGAGTGCGCGCGAGGACTGGACGGAGCCGCCCGGGAGATAGTGAGTGACGAAGCCGTGGAAAGAGCGAAAAAAACACTGGGCACCGGCGAGGGGAGAGAGAGAAGGGGGAGAGAGAGAAGGGGTGAGTAATAGGAGAGAGGGGGGTGGCGGCTTCCGGCGAAACGCGGCCTGGAGGGTGATGTGGAAGTTTTAGGGAAGAGGAGGGAAGGCTGTCACTGAGAGGGATACTGAGAGTGAGTGAGTGAGAGAAGAGAGAGCGGAGGAAAGAAACCGAGGGAGGCTGAGAGAGAGAGAGGGTGTGTGTGTTATTGTGTGTGTTATTGTGTGTGTTCTTGTGTGTGTTCTTGTGTGTGTTCTTGTGTGTGTTCTTGTGTGTGTGTGTGTGTGTTATTGAGTGTGTGTGTGTGAGAGAGAGGAGAAGAGGGAGTGAAGGAAAGAAACCATGGGAGTCTGTCACTAAGGGAGAGGTAATGAGAGAGATATTGGTAGAGATGCAATTAGTGGCTGAGAAAAGAGGAATGTCACTGAGTGGGACACAGAGAGAGAGGAAGAGACAGTAAAGCCAAGGAAGAGAGTGACGTTGGAGAGAGAGATTTGATGTACTGAAGAATGAGAGTTACATGTTGACAAAGATAGAGTGGAAGAGAGAGGGAGAGAGAGGAGAGAGGAGAGAGAGAGAGGAGAGAGAGAGAGAGGAGAGAGAGAGAGAGGAGAGAGAGAGAGAGGAGAGAGAGAGAGAGGAGAGAGAGAGAGAGGAGAGAGAGAGAGGAGAGAGAGAGGAGAGAGAGAGAGGAGAGAGAGAGAGAGAGGAGAGAGAGAGAGGAGGAAGAGAGAGAGGAGGAAGAGAGAGAAGAGAGAGAAAAGAAAGAAAGAACTGGCAGGAATACAGATGCATGGCACAGTTAGGGAGAGACTGAAACCTTCTGAGACAGATTTGTGGGAGAGAGACTGCCATAGAGAGTCTGAGAGTTAATACACAAGCTTAAATGTGCTGGTAACTGAACTACTGTGGTGCCTATTGCTACCAAGGCCAAATGTGACTTTGTAGATATGGATGACATTCCTGCCACTGAAAAACTTCCTGACGCTGGGATCGTTTACCCATTAATAATGAGCTGGCATTTTCTGCTGAGCCAAGCCAGTTCAGGACCAGGACAGGTTTCAGACATGCATTAACTACTGAACTGCCAGAGGCGACCATATAACATTGCTCTGTCGTCCATTGTTGCCCTCTGTCATCCAATGGGTTAATGTTAATCTATGATGCATGTCACTCTCCTGTCAAAATAAAGGAGAACAGATA
This sequence comes from Ascaphus truei, assembly GCF_040206685.1. Classification (NCBI taxonomy): domain Eukaryota; kingdom Metazoa; phylum Chordata; class Amphibia; order Anura; family Ascaphidae; genus Ascaphus; species Ascaphus truei. The sequence goes on along the minus strand of NC_134489.1, from coordinate 59,858,004 downwards.
GAAATGGTAGAAAATTAACAAGTCATAGTGGCAAAGGTCTGGCCCTTCACATTATGTTGAGTCCATTTACCAAAAACTTCAGATAAAAAAAATGTTATATATTTATTTTACATTTTAAAAAGTGGTAAACCATTTAGCATAAGAATTAGTCATATAATTTCAAAATATGGTGCATTAAATGTCATGGTATAAAAAAAATGAGATTATTTTATGTGGCTTCATTCACTGTACTGCCCTTGCCTGAGAGCGATTGTGGTAACAGCCCTAGGTTAGATGTATAATATGCATTTTGCTGCATATTTGACCTCTAAAAAGGCTGCATGTAGCACTTGGCTAACTGCGACCTCCCAAAATATTTTAAAAGCCTTGATTTGTAATTCACATATTTTGTGCATATGATGCCACACAGCCATCTATCAAGGTGGAAGAGTTTACAACGTGTCTTTATTGATAATTCGTGAAACTGCTCACTTGCAGTCTCATAGCTACTGTGTTGCATACAGTACTTGCAGCAGATGCAAAGGAATCTACTCTGACATATTTTACTCTCTTTGGATGTTGCAAATACTTCTTTCCCCTCCTCTTTCCTTCAGGATTAGTTGGCATTAACACCCTCAGTGCCGAGTTGTTGCACTGTAATTGGTGCTAAACACAAACTTGCTTCTCAAGAGAAGGTAGTAATAGATGTAAACCTTTCTTTAACCCTAGAATATGTTCCTTCAAGTTTTTTTCACTAAGAGGAGTGGTAAATGTTGCATATGTATTTAGAACAAAGATATACAAATACTGTCCAGCATGATGGAATATTATCAAGGTTGATGCAGCTTGCAAAACCGGCAAAATGTCACACTATATAAGAGAGACAGAATATCAAATTAGCCTTAGAACTCGAGAACATTTTCACAAATAAAGAACCTTCATATAATACTAAAATATATTATTGCTGGCTTACAAATGAATTCTAGACAAATAAACCATCTTCCTTGGATGTATAATGTGCAGTGATTTAAAGCCATAAGAATATTTAGAAATCCACATGCATATTTCCACTTCCTTGTTGAATAATGAAAAATTTCTTCTCTGTAGGTGAATCATCATTTCAGATCTCTTGTAGAGTTCTCAAAACAAGCGGACAATTTCCTGATGCGTGTGCCAATATTTTAATCAGTGGATAATATATATCGCAGGACTTTAATACAAGATCTTATGAAGACATTTTGGAATTGGCGAGGAAATTATCTGGTGACTTGCTGGTTTTGAAAACTATTGGATCCTGCGTATGATATTACTATAAATTCTGGTTAGATTTTTTTTTTTTTTGTTGAAACTTCAAATGGATTACAAAAGGAGACCAGTGTTTCTGAGCATGTCAGACTCCTGTTAAGCTGGGTTTGTGCTGGTTTGATCTGCACACAACTTGCCTGTGTCGTTCTGCATTTTTTGTTTAGTGAGAGTCTTTCAGTAAACCTGTGGGAAATTGAAATGTAAACGATTAAACATGAAACAGAGTAAGCAATGAAGACAGACAAGTTCTGAAGAAATCTCCTGCAGGTCAGGTAGAGGAGACGAGAGGATGGCATCCAGAGAGAGACTTTACGAACTTTGGATGCTGTACTGCAGCAAGGTAAATCTTTTTTCTTCCTACATGGCAGACTTATAACATATTTCAGTTGTATATGACCGTTTGTCACAACCAAGTACAGAAGATTCAGAGTTTCTACAGTAAATTGGTTCAGGAGCCTTTTCGGAAGCTGTTAAGAATAAGGAAGGAATTGCAGGGAAGAGAGAAATAGCCAGAGAAAACTGAGGAAGGGTAGTAAGGTGCATAAAGACAGGAGCATCCTGTGTGAATTAAGAAGATGCATATTAACTGAAGCACATTGTAAATAGTTACATAATAACTTCCTCTCCTAGTAATTTATTATGTTTATAGCACGAAGGATTGAAATATCCTGACCCCCCCAACCCCCCTAAAAATAACATGGTACAGTAAAGAGCTATGTTTAATATGTTTTTATACTATTGTCTGCCTACGGCCCAATTACAACAGAGGTGTATAGAAGAGTTCGGCTGATATTCAAGGAAGAGAGAAGGCCGGGTCTCTTTTTGCTGTTAGTTTAGGCCATCAGATTTGGGACGGGGCTGGTAAATACTGGAGGTTCTTTAGGTTGCACCAATACCCCAAACTAATGCTTGGCGTCTGGTTCTACTGAGCCAGTTAAAAGCAAGTCCTGCTACTAGTTACATTTTTATTTCATGGCAACAGTTGGGGCTGAAAGTGCATATTTGTCTTCAAGCGCCTGAAAGATTAAAAACTGTTTCTACAGCAACACCGCAAGGATTAAGCACAATTCATAAAACACAGCATGGTTACTGGTATGTGCAGGAACAGGGACTTAGTCAGTGCTAAAATATTTCCTTGGAAATATTTTGACAAGAACTGGCACTGAATATATTAGATTTCCAATTTGTCTCTATGCATGGACTCCCTGCTGAATAAGCATTAGTTGGTTGTTGTCTGGTAATGTGGCATATCAGCTGTTTGAGCGAAACATAGATGGTTTCTATATACTATTGATTTTTTTTTTGTTCAATATAATGATTGTATATATTCACTGCAGAACATGCTTGAACACAGATTGTGAGTCTGAAAGCAGCACTCTGCGCTGTTTGCCATTTTCTTTCGCATTTTTGCACTTTCCAATTATTATTATTATTATTATTATTTTTAAATCTGATGCTCTGTTCAGGAGTTGTAATCTTTAGAAATATTATGTTGGGTAATTAAAATGGAGCCCAGTGCATTCTAAAGGTTACCATGGTCACTTCAGAAGCTAGAGATAATGATGATTTTTAATACTAGAAAACTTTTTTTTTTTTTAAAGAGCAAGTCCTGCTCCGGGGAAAGATACTTGTATAGTCTTTATTATTATTGTTTATTTGTCAAACGCCAACAAATTCCACAGTGGGGTACAGAGGTTTGATAATTACATAAATTGAATTGCATACAAATAAGGACAAACATGCACAAACAGATACAAAGAGGAAATGAGGGCCCCGCTCATGAGCTTGCTGCTTTAATGTATCTTTTCTGGAACAACACTTTGTAAATCAAGCAGAGTTAAATGAAGGTGTATATACGGTACTCCAATATAGTTTCTATGGCTGAGTCTCTGGTGGTCCTGGGAGCGCACGCCACACAGCACAGCCCTCTATGGGGCAGGCCCCAGTGGCTGTGTGTGTGTGGGCGCGCAAAGCGCTGTGACGCGTACGCTGGCAGGGAAGACAAGAATTTTGTCTTCCTGTGCCGCGGTCACGTGTTTGCACACAGTCAATGGCAGGGCAGATATGCCCCGTCATGGCCACGCCCCTGCGATCTCCCTAGACCTCCCCCCGATCGCGGCTGTAGTCTCTGCACGCGCCGCCAGGCCGCGTGCAGCAGGAAGGACTGAGGCCGTAGCCTTATGCTGTGCTATTTTTGGTTTGGCCCATACAGAGTAGGACCACAAACGTTGCATATCAATTGCTGTGTAAGGTAAATACAAAGGACATATGCATTGCACAGTTGTTGACAACAAAACATGTGCTTGGTGTCAAGTGTTTGTTGCTAGTGCTCTTGGAATGATGGATGGTGCTTGTGGTCTGTTAAATGGCATTTTAATTGACCCAGAGAACATTGTTGAGGAACACATTAGGGTGAGTGGGAAGGAGAAGATGTTTTTTGGCTTTGAACATATGGCTTGTGAGTGCCATGCATTCTCAATTGCATACTGAATTGGTAGTAAATAATCCTCTATTCATTTGACATCTTTCCAGCAGTGAAAAGGCTTAATGAGAACTAAAGGTTCAGTTCCACTTAGTCTGGAGACCAAGGTCTGTAAACCTTTTTCCAATTTACCTTCAGCACGTTTTCATTGTTGTAAACTATTTTCAGGGTCTCTTAAAAAAAAAAAAAAAGAATAATGGTGTGTCTTGATGATTTAGTAACTAAACCATAGTGGCATTTGTGAAGAAGCAATAGATTCCTGTCGAGCTTAAAATCTACATTTGATTCCAGGAGTTTGGTCAGGCGTGACTGTAATGGCAAGTAGGGCCTCGGATATAGTAGGCTTACGCGCAGAGGCGATCCGTGGGATGGAGAGGCGTGTCAGAGGCGTGCCGTGACCTCACGTGAGTGGTTCGCCCTCATTGGATTAACCGCGCACGTGACCCGGCCATCGCGTGATAAAATAAAAAAATATTGTCGGGCGAAAAATCGGTCGCACTCCATCGCACCCGCGGTCGCGCTCTCTATGCCCGGCCTCATTGAGGTGCGGCCTTTTGTTTGCGCCATGGACTATGGACGCGGCCTAAAGAGTAATTATTACCAAACAATGTTTTAAACAAACTGAAATTCAGTCGGTGAAAAACTTTTGACACATTTAATTTTTTTTACATTTTGTTAATATTGTAAAGGTGCAAGCCCTCCCCACACAGTATACTTTCAAATACATTTTTATTTTGTTGTTGTAGCTTTTTTAACATGTGCCTTCATGCTTTCTACCGTGACCTTATCTTCTTTTTAATTTAGGCTTTAGAGTACTGCATGTATATCGTACTACGAATGTGTATGCTTCAGCCACAGTTAAAATGACTGTCTTTTCCTCTCAAAAGAAGACACTTGGATGAGGCATTTGGGTTTAATTAAACATACAGGATGTGCTGTAATAGAAACTAGAAAAAAAGTACCTTTATTTTTAATAATGCTCTAGCTTTATCAAACTCCTCCTACCCTCCCCCCACACCTCCAATTTGTTAACAGAGTAATGATTATTGTGATTCATTTGCTTCACAAAAAGATTTGTTGACGACTGGTTTCATGTATATGTTTGGTGTCTCGAAAGGTCAGCTGTTCTACAGCAGTGGCATTCCAGACTCTGCTTTTTTTGACCCCACTGTAGAGATAATATTGTTTTCTGCCAATGCTATTGGCTTACATGAATACCAGCTTTTCTGTGGCTATTTGCTTTTTGTTTAATAAGTAATTGACAAAATCTCTTTTCTAGTTGAACTAATGTGTAATGTGTTTAATAACTTACAACTTATAATAACTATTTTGCATAGTGCTTTCCTTCCCATGGGAGTCAAAGGGCTTCACAATTACAGTATATTGTGCGGTACGCTGCATTGTACATAGAATTTTACAAGCACAGCTCCTGTTCTAATGAAATTTCAATGTGTTTTCGTGCCTGAGGCACAGTGAGATACAGTGCAAACATGTCCAAGGTCAAATGGAGCTGACACTGCGATTTCAACCAGACTCCCCTGCTTCAAAGTCAGCATCATTGTTTTTTAGAGTCAGTGCATTTACTCAGACTATGTGGTTTGTGACTTTTTGAAAATCAGTCAGACATAAACTTTCAGAAGATTTATCCTGGAAATGTTTGTAAACGTTGTAAGAACGTGTAGGGAGGGTTGTTACATAGTTACATAGTAGATGAGGTTGAAAAAAGACTTCCGTCCATCAAGTTCAACCTATGCTAAATTTAGACAACAGATACTTTATCCTATATCTATACTTATTGATCCAGAGGAAGGCAAACAAAAACCCCATTAAGGGGAAAAATTAATTCCTTCCTGACTCCAAGAATTGGCAATCGGATTAATCCCTGGATCAACATACTTCCCATGTATACTTATTTGGTATATCCCTGTATACCTTTCCCATCTAAAAAAATGTCCAACCTTTTTTTGAACAAATCTATTGTATCTGCCATCACAGTCTCCATGGGTAATGAATTCCACATTTTAACTGCCCTTACTGTAAAGGACCCTTTCCTTTGTTGCTGGTGAAATTTCCTTTCTTCCAACCTTAAGGGATGGCCCCGAGTCCTTTGTACTGCCCGTGGGATGAATAGTTCTTTTGAAAGCTCCTTGTATTGTCCCTGAATATATTTGTATATAGTTATCATATCCCCTCTTAGACGCCTCTTTTCTAATGTAAATAAATCTAATTTAGCTAGCCTCTCCTCATAAGTTAGAATGTCCATCCCCTTTATTAATTTGGTGGCTCTTCTCTGCACTCTCTATAGTTCCATAATGTCTTTTCTTAGGATTGGTGCCCAAAATTGTACTCCATATTCAAGGTGTGGTCTTACTAATGCTTTGTAAAAGGGCATAATTATGTTTACTTCCCTTCCATCCATTGCCCGTTTGATGCAAGATAAGATCTTGTTTGCCGTTGCAGCTACTGCATGACATTGGGCACTATTGCTAAGCCTGCTGTCTACAAGCACTCCTAAATCCTTCTCCATCAAGGATTCCCCCAATATATCTCCATTTAATTTGTAAGTCGCCTTTTTATTCTTGTATCCCAAATGCATAACCTTACATTTATCTGTATTAAACCTCATCTGCCATTTACCTGCCCACGTTTCCAAACTCTCCAAGTCCTTCTGAAGAGAAATTACATCCTGCTCTGATTCTATTACCTTACACAATTTAGTATCATCAGCAAAGATGGAGACTTTGCTCTCGATCCCAACCTTGTATTCCTCATATGTCTCCATTATCCTTATAAATTCAAATACTTTTAAAATGAGGTGGAGAATATTTTGACAGGCGGCTTCCCATTCAGAGTCTGGGTCGTAAATGAAAACTGGAAAGTTTTTTCAAAATTTCAATAATGGTTTAAAAGTATTTATCAAATTTTTTTTTTTTTTTATATGTTCACATACAATAAGAAAACACGTAACAATTTTATAATTTCCCATTCTACAACCAGGTCCTTTATGCTATCAAGATGACCTCCCTCCCCCTAAAGAAAAAGAATGTACAGTATGCTTGTCCAAATTTCTACATGGGGGTTTATTCATTAATCTTCAATAGTGATGACCCAGGCACTATTACACAGAAACGCCCATTGACTTCTGTGGGAGTTTCCGCGCGATAGTGCCCCGATCGCCATTATCGCAGTGTAATGAATAACCCCCATAGGCTGCAAAAATATAGGTGGTGTTTGCGGAACGTTCTCATACTATACATATTAGGTGTACATCAGTGCTTAAAATAGTTTTACACATGCAATTAGTTTGCATGCAGAATACATTACATTTGCAGATTGCTAATTCAGTGCTTATTGTGCTGCTATGCATGAAAATGTTAAAAGATCCCAAACTGAGAATATAAAGCCAAGCAAGTTAGTCAAGAAATTCCTTTTTCATTTTAGTTTGTGTCCTAGTTTTCAAATCAAATATAGATGTGACCTTTTCATACAGAAAACACATGAATTTTGTGAGTGAAAATACAGTGATAATATGGCCAAAACAAGGGATGTTTAGCAGTATTTTCAAATATACAAGCTGTCTTAAAGCATCGGCCTGGGAGGCCCTCAGATGTTTGCGGTGACCCAAACCTCCAGGATCCCCCAGTTCCCGAGAGGATATACGATAACTGGTTTTGCCCACCAGGCCATAATATTTGTTATGGCCGTTGGGCTCAGGCTCGCTCATCAGGAGATGACGTCATGACTGGGTTTGACCCCATCTACAGTTGTGATATTTTTGTGCCACACACTGACATAAAAATAACCTAAAATCTTGGCCTCCCATGTATCAAATCATATTACCAAGCTGCACAGCTAGTAACCTGGCATGCAAACCCCCTATTGAGGAGGCGGGTGGACTTAGAGGCAGCGTTCCTACACCCACACACAATAGATTTGGTGCTCTGGCAACCTAAAACAATAAGAGAAAGGGTATGGACCCTTCTACCTGCCATATCACATTCCCTGAAAATCTGGGCCCAGAACAAAAATAAATTGTGCATAACTACTGAGCGTTCACTGATGATCCAATTGTTCTATAATCCAGAGTTTCCTTTGTGTCAGAACCCAATAGCGTTCAGAGAATGGATAACTAAGGGAATGACACAGATAAGAGATCTGATGTCTGACAATGGGCCCAAACTGTTTGAATCTTTGTCTACTAACCATAGCCTGGGAAGTGGAGAGATTGTCTGATAACCGTTAAAAGGCTTTGCACAAAAATGCAGTCCTTAATCGTGATTAACAGTGTATCAGGATATCTGCCTTAATCCCCCCTAATCAAAATTGATTTCTATTTTTTACACCTCTATATTTCTCATCTGTACTCAGGAGGCCAGCAGGTTTATACATGAGTAGAAATCGGACTTAGGTAGGATATTGAGGAAGGGGAGGACATCTTCAAGGCCGCCTCAAAAAACGTCCATTTGTACGGTTATAAAAGAAAATGCCTATAAGATCCGATACTGATGATATCTAACTCCATTATTGCTTTTGAAGATGTTTCCAGGCTCCTCTCTCATTTGCTAAAGGGTGTGCAGACAACGGGCTGACTTTCTACATATGTGGTGGTCCTGCCCTAAGATTGTTTCTCTATGGACCAAAGTACACAGGCTGATACAGAATGTCCTAGGTGTTACATGGTCCTGTTTATTCAATTTAGCACTCCAAGATCTAGACAAACCCATTAGCAAACTGACCTCTAACATAGTGACAGCAACAAGATATGACATTGCCCAACATTGGAAGAAAGCAGACCTCCTCTCAATGGTATACATCAAAAACAAAATCTGGTCTGTTCTCCAAATAAAGTGAGCGCCAAGTTTCCTAAGAGATTCATGCCCCAGGTTCCAGAAGGTTTGGCAGCCGTGGCTAATTGAGCAAGGCTCAATGGCCCCATCACTTTAGCTTCACAGTCCTAATTTAAGACCGTAAGCCCCCGGGTCCATGAACGGACAATTAGCTCTAAGGCTGGGGCCATAGAGAGGGTAGCAGGGCTGAGGCGCGCTGACGCTGAGGCTCGCCTGCTGAAATCTGCGCGATTTCATGCCCATGCAGGCGAGCCAGTGGGCGTGATCGGAGGTGGGGGGAGACTGAGGGAGGCGGGGCAGTGATGTTGCTGGGCCAATCGCCCACAACGCACCGACGTCACGGCGCCGACGTTACGGCGCCGTGACGTTGACGCTGCTCCGCGCTGGTTGGATGTTTTCAGCCGACAGCGCTCTGAAAAACAGCTTGGCTGTCGGCTGAAAAATCCAGCGCCTCAGCACGCCTGCGGACGCTCGCGTGAGCCCCCTCTCAAGGCATCCTCATTGAGGATGCAGGGGCTCAGCGTGGAGCGTCCGCACGGCTCAGCGCGGCCTGCCCTTCTATGGACTCGGCCTAAGAGCCACCTTTGCCCTCTGGATCAGAGCGCCAGAGACTGTAGCCCCACAACTACCTGTAACTACTCAAAAAGTACCTATCTGTATTGTAATTTTTCTTAATTTTGTACCCATGATTTGGTCATGAGACTTGATGCTACGATTTACACTAAAGCATGGACTAGATTTAAGAACCCCTTTCCCCCCTGACGCCCCCCTTTTCCCCCCCTTCTGTACACCCTCCCAACCAACGCCCCTGTTATTTTCATTGTTTTACAAGTATTGTATTGTTTGTGAAACCAAAACAATGAGTATTAAAAAAAAAAAACACATTAAATATTTGGTGAACTCGTGGTTTTCGTAACATTATATTAAATGATTCCTTACCCAAGTGTTTGTGTACCTGTTTGCCCAATGCATTTAAACTGTTTGGCTGCGGTCAATTCTTCTATTTATGCTCAGTACCAGTTTGGATTAAAAAACACGCAGGAGCCGTTTCACTGAGCTTTGATGCAGGTTTTGTACGAAGATCAAGTGTTAACTGCCATTTAAGTCAATGCCAGTTAACACTGGATAAGGTGTGATATAGCGCTTGGTGAATCCCAGACATAATGTAACTAACAATATTATTCTATTGGCACAAAAAGCATTCTCAGTTAAAATACACTGTAGCAGAATTTAGCAAATAGATTGTGTGTCTTTTAGGTTACACGAACATGCTAACTAATTGGGGTTTTAGGTCTCAGGACAAAGCTATTATAAAACATAATTTTGAGTCTCTTTTCTAGGCCTGTAGCACTTTAGCTGGTCCATAAACATTCCTTCAGTTACAAGTGGCTATGTTATTGCTGATTATTCAATTGGGTGTGTCTGATGTTGGTTTCTGGCAGATTTAGAATGCAGTATGTCTAGTAGACTCTGCATTTTATCTTAAACAAGTGCTATAAATACATTGTTCAGGGTTTACAAACCGTGTTTTGGTGATTAAGTGCATGTCGTAAATATTGTTCAAAGATCACTGTGATTGTTCCAAGTGGAATGGAGTTTAAATTACCACAGCATGAGTCCTACTGCACCAAAAATCAATGTGCTGTAATTTATCATATCTGCAGGGACAGTATAATGGATGGTATGTGGGACAAGGCCTTCTGAATAGGTTTTATAGTTGCATGCTAGGCCTAGTGGTTTACTACAAAAGTTCTGTCAAACAAGTTCAATATGCTGTGTGAGCTGTAGTTATAGAAGCTTTTTGTCCTTTCAGTATGCTACATATCTGGAATGTGGAGCTTACATAATAAAGGCTGCTGTTTTCCATGTAATATTTGTAAACCTGCTAACTGTAAAACCTAGACTGTGATTAATCCATACTTTTTAAACCAGTTAAACAAACGGAATGCCTTATACGACGCACAGGTATATTCATTTCGTAGTGTGGGGAGGTTCTTTATTTTTATCCTCCCAAATTGGACACCCTGATGCGTTTTTTTTTTTCCAGCTCCAAAGATCATGGTAATAAGAAAATAAATTGTCACCAATGTTTAAAGCTGCAGACCAAGCAATATCCTACATGTGTTTTTTTATTTATTTAAATAAATCAGTTCTGTACTATCAGAAAATACTTGTAGCATTTTTTTTAAAAACAACTCAGAATACAATTTTTAATGTATTATAATGTAACAAGCATGTTTTGTTTCTGTAGCAACCATTTACAAGGTCAGATCCCATTCCTATTCTGAAACAGGCGCTGGCACACCCCTTTTTGAATCCTGCCCTCTCTCTAGCAGTGCACCAATTGTATCTAGTGACTTCCTGGTCACATGATCGTCCCCACAGAGCTTTTGAACTCCTCTTCAACCGCACTGACAGCAATTTAGTGAACCCCCGGGCTGAATATTCGCCAATCGATCACAGGAGAACGGAGATCTATCGGCAATTTAGCGAATTACTTATCATTGTGTGATTTGTATTGCTGCACATATTAAAGGGGGAAAAAATAAAATGTTAAAAAAAAAACTCGGCAGCTTGGATTACTGCTTTCAATCTCTATTGTGATTAGAATAGTTAGTTAATGGATCTGTCATTGGTATGTACTTGTTGATAAATAAGTTTACATGTTTTTGTCTGCTACATTAAAGTTTTCTAAAGTACTTTTAAATGCATGTATTTGATCGGTGGTGCAACATATAATTTTCTTTGTAGGAATCGGCATTGGGCCAAATACAGTACATTAATTAGTTTACCGCATTTTCTAGCAGACTTGCAATTCCATTAAAATGCAAATACAAATTAAACTTTAATGATAAATTGGCAGCATAGGCTCGTTTATGAGATAGCCTTCAGTTGCATGTACCCGTATTAACAAGAGAGAACAGGTGGGGTGACCTTTGGCCAGGTGGAAAGTGATGTTTGTACATGGCTTTAAATACCCAAAGTGTAGTGTTTGTTGTGTTGCTGTGCAGTACTCAGCCACTGCATTCTTCTGTTGTTTGTAATATTACTGTTTTTTTAAAGTGGGCAAGTCGTGCAGCCGAACAGGTACTGGTAACTCCAGCCACCTCTTGATTTGACTGGAATCTTGTTTTTCAACTCCCAGCATTTGCGCAGCTGAAATACGCAGCCCGTAACACTTTTTATTATCATTGGTAAACTTGAATATGACTTGTGCAGCTACAAACTGCACACATTTGCATTTCTTTTTTTAAATACACAATAGATGGAAGTCCGTTGTAGCAAACGTATGGCTGTTTTTGCACATGGATTGTCAAACTGATGATACAGTTTACATATACAGTACATCTCAAACCACAATTTATTATTCTGATGTGTAGTGTTGAATGTATGCTGTCTGGTCAGACTTTTTTGCCAGGTATTCCTAGTAGTGTTGGCATTCTAAAGCCCATGCATTAATGTTGATATTTTATTTTTTCCCCGTTTTATACATTGCTGATGCAGTCCAAAACTCCTCCAATGTTTGCTTATAACTTGCTAATTCTTTCTTATTGTTCAAACATTCGTAGTCCTGCTTCCAGCAAATATTTCAAGTCAATTTTCATATCTTTATCATGTCATAAATGTCATCCACAACTAATTTCCTCAAGCTCTTCTGCAATTATAAGATGCCATTTGTGATGTGATAACAAAGCTGAAGGTGGGGGGGGGGGGGGGCGGCGAGAGTGGAATGTGTTAAACAAATCAGGCATGGATCACTGGAGCAAATTCATTATGTTTCAGTCCCTCTTTTCTGATTTTCGTTCACTTACACATTTGCATTGTAAATTGACCCCTTGTGATGGGGACTAGGGCATTCATGTAGTGACTGACCCGTGACAGCCACTGAGCCATAATTTTTTTCCCCTGACTGTCAACCCTATGACTTCTCCAATAACCTGATAGTGGAATGAAATTATACTAAATGACAGGACCACTGCTCCAATACTAATAAAAAGTTTTACTCAAATGCCTGTGGTTATCTAAATGTGCACGGTCTTTGAGAACCTCCTCTTCTGATAAGTTCCTGTGCTTTCAGCTAGTGCTCGGCTCAGCTTGGAGCAGCGAAGGTGGTTAATAATAGTAATTTATTATTATTATGCACTGCTGACAGCATTGTGCCTAGAAGAATAATAGTGTTAACAAGTTGTCACTGCCCCGGTGATGCTTAAAGTACAATGAGATAGAATGAACTCCCCTTCTAATTACTCTATGTATAATACATTTCAGTACTCTTTCCCACTCCAGTGCTTCAGGAAAGAACAGCTGTGTTTGCCTGGTGGGAAGTAAAGTCCATCCCCATCTCATCTCACATGAATTAGAATTACATGTCTAAGGGGGAGGGGAGATATAAAGTGTTCCCTCTTACAGACATCTAAGTAGAGTTTGGAAGGCTTTCTGCATGGTAGACCGTTCACTTTGAGAGGGAAGTTTGATCAAATAATGTGTGGGATTTATGTAGAAGAATAAGAGCATGAATGAAATGTGTACTTAGTATTAAACAGTCATGTGGCAACAACAGGCTTTTCCTGTTATTGTAACAAACCCGTCTTCTGTTTAAAGGTCATAAGGTATTAAAGGTGCAATACAACACAGTCGGCCAGTTACATTGTATAGGGGCCCTCTGAATGGGGAAGTGTTTATCAATCAAGTCAGTCTTATCCCACACTGTCCTTATCAGTGAACTAATAAAGATGTGGGGAGGGGGTACTCTGGCTGTACACGCACTTGCTGATCACACAGTGACATCACAGAAGGGAGCAGCCAGAAGAAATGAAACCCATCACAAGTTTAGCTTAAAAAAAATATATATTAGAAATACTTATAGGTGCCAGATTTGGATAAAAAAAAGTTATAAATTACCTATATGTGACCCCTTAAATGTGTCACTTGAATTAGTTCACTTTAGTTTTAGGAGGGATTGCCCCTTTACTTCTGGGAGCAAAAAGATGTGGACTGCCATATGTGTTGGGTAGAGCAGATACCATAGTAATCAATTATTAACTTACTATGCAATAAACCATAAATCCTCTGAAAAGATCGTAAACCTTTAAATTAAGTTAATCAAAAGAGACGTTTTTAAACACTTATTTATGAAACAGAATACAAAAGCAGGTAAGAGGGGATACAAAATGTGACATCTAGTAAAAATACAAACAAAACAAAAAGATATTACAAACAAGGTCCTGATCTAGATATACATTGTACTCCCAAGGGGAAGGGAAAGGTTCAGTTGATGTCATAGACCAGAGGTTCCCAACTCCAGTCCTCAAGGACCACTAACAGTGCAGGTTTTATGGATACCCCTGCTAGAGGTGGTTCAGTCAAAATGATTGGGCCACCTGTGCTAGTGAGAGGCTATCCTTAAATCCTGCACTGTTAGCGGTCCTTGAGGACTGGAGTTCGGGACCTCTGCCATAGACATACCCTCTTGTACAATGGAATGAACAAAAACACTTCACACTAGGGCCACCACAGGAATAGTATATAGCCCAACCATAGAGCGGTCTCATTGTTTGAGAGGGATCGTCAAAGTATTTTAGCCATCAGTCCCACATCCTAGTGAAACTAGGGCACCTATCCAACAGAAAGCTCATGAGCCTCTCTTTGGACATCACATACTAGATATACTTCATTATTTGGGCCAACACTGTCTCAAACTACAGGCCAATCTCTCTTCTCCCAATACTATCCAAAGTCATGGAAAAATGTGTTCACTCCAAATTAAGCGATTACTATACCAAAACAAATTTCCCTAGCCAATTCCAATCTGGCTTTTGTATTGTATGTCTAATTTATATAGTGCCATAAATGTACATAGCGCTTCACAGTAGTAATACATATCATATAAATAACAAATAATATAAATAACAGGTTATGGGAATAAGTGCTTCAGACATAAAAGTTACATTAAGGAAGAGGAGTCCCTGCTCCGAGGAGCTTACAATCTAATTGGTAGGTAGGGAGAACGTACAGAGACAGCAGGAGGGAATTCTAGTAAGTGCGTCTGCAGGAGGCCAAGCTTTATATATCATGTGTCCAGGATTATCCAGTGCTATTCATATGCTTCTTTAAGCAGATGTGTCTTAAGGTGGGTCTTACAGGTGGATAGAGTGGGTGCTAGTCGGGTATTGAGGGGAAGGGCATTCCAGAGGTGCGGGGCAGTCAGTGAGAAAGGTTTAAGGCAGGAGAGAGCTTTAGTTACAAAGGGGGTAGAAAGAAGACATCCTTGAGAAGAACGCAAGAGTCGGGATGGTGCATAGCGAGAAATTAGGGCTGAGATGTAGGGAGGGGCAGAAGAGTGTAACGCTTTAATTGTGAGGAGGAGAATTGAGTGAGATACAGGATTTGATCGGAAGCCAGGAGAGGGATTTCAGGAGGGGAGATGCGGAGACAGATTTAGGAAAGAGTAGAGTGATTCTGGCAGCAGCGTTTAGGATAGATTGTAGGGGAGACAGGTGAGAGGCAGGAAGGCCGGACAGCAGGAGGTTGCAGTAATCGAGACGGGAGAGAATGAGGGCTTGAGTCAGAGTTTTAGCAGTCGAGTAACAGAGGAAAGGGCGTATCTTTGTGATATTGCGGAGGAAAAAGCAACAAGTTTTAGAAACGTTTTGAATATGAGAGGAGAATGAGAGAGAGGAATCAAGTGTAACCCCTAGGCAGCATGCTTGGGCTACTGGGTGAATGATCGTATTTCCAACAGTACCATACCTCGCTGAGACAAACATGCGCTGGTGAAGGATTTCTGTGGAAACTACTCAGCGTTTTTAGGTACTCTGCCAGTGATACGTCCTGGGGTATGAGGGGTTCTATGACCAACTGCCTCTGTCTAACCGCGGCCTTTATGATCAGTGTTATTTCCCACGAGGGAACTGGAAAATAGTGGGGTCTCTCTTAATCTTGTCTGACCTGCATGCAGCAGAATCAGACGCCTAAACTACTAATAGGCAACAGATTACAGCATTACTACGGCTGTAACGTCAGCCAAACCCACTTAATATCCTGCCCTTCATTTGAACAGAGCTTCTCTAAGGCCAATTAAACCCCCCCCCCCTCTTTCCCTGAGGGGAAAGTGGCACACCAGCACCATATCTGGCTCTGTGCACCTGTCCCATTCCTTGACTAAGTGCAAACATATCTGATGATAGTTTCCATACGTACCTGAGCAGATAACACTCTCACCTATTATCACCACCAGGTTCTTACTACCTAGCCTTTTGCCTGGATCACTAATACAGTGTTCATATCCGGGAATAGGCTTGTAGTTAGCACTCCATACCTCGCTGAGACAAACATGCGCTCCTTGTGTTAGGTTTTAATAGAAACTGTGTTTGTTCTTGATATCATTAAAATTTATTTATTTTGAGTTCCATTCCCAGTGAGTGCATCCTTTGGGATTATTCTCCTTGTTCTCTCATACATGAGGTGTATGCCAACTGTTTTATAGGTGGCGCCCACTTCCTAAGAGGATTTTATTACACCACACATATGTTCATTATTTATTTTCATGTTTATTAAAACTTTGTTGTTTTTTTTCTCACTTTAGTCCTATGTGGACATATATGTATTATATATGTCAGCTGATGGTTAGCCAATCTTTTAAGGAAATTTGCCACAGCGAGAGCTAGATATAGGAACTTTTTGGGGTTCTCTTTGGACCCACCCTGTTAAAACGCCTATTGTATTTCCTATAGCACCCTGTTTTAATTCAGTATTTGTTACTAGTATTAGGCTGAGCGGTATGGTCACTTGAATTGGTCGCCGCTAAGGCCTATTACTATCAAATATCTTCCCTCCGCATCTGTGAACACGTTATTTGGATTGAGGGAGTGTTGGTATGGAATAGGATCACTACTCCTCTTTTCTTGACCTTGGCTGAAGTGAGGAAGAACCTTCAGAATGGGTTTATCAAAATATTTGGGCATAGAGTTAACACCAAAGTGCGTCTCTTGACGAAATATCATGTGAGCCTAAGCGTAGGTCCGCAGTGCAGCCGGCGGCCGTGCGAGCGCCTCTCACCAGCCCCTTACCTGCTCCCTGGCTGTGCCCGGTCCCTCCGCGCTCCTAGGCTCACTGCACACTGTGATCCCGAGCGGCAACGAGTCACGTGGTGTGGCTGGGAGCCAATCAGAGAGGGAGGGGGGGGAGAATGCTGAGCTGTGTGTGTGTGTGTGTGTGTGTGTGTGTGTGTGTTTTTTTTTTTTGTTTTTTGGTCGGCGTTGTGGCCCCGACCCCCTCACCTCAGAACGACAACCGCAGATCGTGGTGTAGCGCTCTGCATGTGCCGTCAGGTCGCAAGGCGGACGTGCAGGCGCGTGCAGTGGGGCCTCAGCCTTAAGATTGTTATAATCTAACATGGCCATCCTGCTCTTGCAAGGATTATTTGGGCCTCTAGTGTTATGGGATAAAACTTTTATAGAGGGCATGGTGAGACAAGTATGATAACTATTAAACTTGGTTTGTGTAATCCGCACAAGTAATAAGAATGTGTATTACCTGGGGCACAACTGACAATAGCTAATGAGATCAACTGAGTGCTCTGTCAATTGATCAGCAGTTTAACCGAGTACCAGAATGGCGACCAAATGTAAAGGGAAGGAAACAGTAAAAATTAATCATTAATAACACAAGGGAATAATAATAATAACAAGGGAATAATAATAATAATAATAATAATAACAAGGGAAACAGTGGGGATAACTAAATTGCACATCACACTGAACTCGATGTGCGCCTAAGAGCAGCAGGCACCGATGTGACGGTGAAGAGGTAGCCAGGCTCACTAATAAAGGTTAAGCCCGTTTGGGTACCTCTGATCCATGTTTTGGGGTTCAGGAGTGTCCGCTCTTGGACACAACTGTTGTTAAAGCATTACCTGTAATTATGCAACAATAAAGAATGTTGTGTTTTTACCTTTCCAGGGATGCCAACAAGCAGGGATTGGTGTGGTATGAGTTTCAGGGGGGTTGCAGAGAAAGTGTTGTCAGATTGTGTCTATCTAGTAAGGGTCCAGAGTTGCGGGTTCCCATAAAAATATACCCAGGAATCAGGTCGGATGCCTGGCTGCATTTAGACACATTGCCTCGGTAATATCTCCCCTTGAAAACGCTTGCGCGACTGACCACTAGGAGTCCCTGCTTCAGCACAGCCCAGAAAGTTAAATGGGGGATAGGGATGTGAGGTGTCCCTGAAACAGTCAAGGTGTGTTTAATTTGGTCAATTGACTCGGGGATCCCCCTGACCCTTATGTTACGTCGCTATGTGTTATCCAGGTCCTCATCTTGTCGGTTTGCTCTGATATTTGTTCTTTGAGGGGCAGTATTTAATTATCTATTTCATTATCCATCACACTCTGGAAAGAAACCACTCAGTCCATATTTTCCTCCGGGACTGCAGTTCTCTCCCCAAGAGATGAGATCTCCAGATTTAAACCCACAATAAGATTTTTTGCATTTCAGATTGGAACATTGCTTTTTAGTGCCTTTAAAACCATCTTTAAACACACCTCCTTAACAAAGCATATGAGTAGCTCCGTAGCTGATACTATACACCTCATACATCGACGGTGGCCCCTTGCAGACGCACTTACCAGAACACCTTCCTACTGTCTCTTGCTACTTAACAATTAGATTGTAATCTCTTCAGGGCAGGGACTCCTTTTCCTAAATATTACTTTTATGTCTGAAGCACTTTTTTCCATTGTGTTATTTGTATTATTTGTTATTTATGATTATTTAACTACTACTTCTAATAGATTGGATTTCCTTGCAGTTATTTTCTGATTGCACAGTCATTATCCAATCCAGAAAGATTGTGTGAAATTTAAGGGGGTTTACAGATGATGATGATGTAATAAATCTACAAAATTTTCAGTGGTTTGCAGCTGAAGATTAATTAAAACATACTTTAGACTGTTGACATTTCGTAGTCTACCTGCTCTTAATTTATGTCTCTTACTACAAACAGCTGTTCTCTGCACTGGCTATTAGCCTATGGTTGTATATATTCAAGGAGCAAGTCTGGTCTTTCTCAATGTATCTTTTCATTGCAGTAATTAATTTTTGTCATGCAGTGTTCAATCTAACCCATGCAGTGAATGTCATGGAGAAAATTGAATGTGGTCATAGATTTTAGTTAAATGTGTTTTTTTATTTTATTAGGGTTGCCAGAATATATATAATATATATTGTCACTTATTTCATTGACTTGTCCTGTTGTTGCCGAAAGGTCTGTCAGGACACATAATTGTCCCATATTTTTATTCCTTGATGTGAAATGCCTGAACGTAAAATGACTGTAATGAAATCATTCATAAAAACATAATATATTTCTACTTGAGTGTAATAGTTACCTTTTCCAATAGATGTCTCCTTACTAAATTATGACAATAATAGTTAGGACACTGCCTGGTCATCTCATAATACCATGACACTCACCCCTATAGGCGTTCCTTTTTCTCCCACCGCTACTTGTTAGTTGAGTGCGCGTATTTCCCTTCCTTGCCTAGAGCAGAGAGGATAAAAACCAAAGAATATAGAGGTTAAGCAGGAGATACCATTCAGTTCGAAGCATTTGCAAATCATTCATCTCTCAATATGACGTCACACTTTCATGCTGGATTTCGGCGTCCCGTATTATAAAAACTTAAATGTGACAAACCTAGTTTTATTTTATTTTGTTTAGCCCCGTTAGTGCTGTAGTGAGCTGCATGAATACACAGTCCCCAAGTGGCTCATGCTTAAAATGCTCATGCTTAAAAAAATCAAGCGAGTGAAAAGTAAGTATCCTGTGGTCAGGATAGGTGTGGCAGCAGTGGAGGGATTCTGCTGGTTCGCACCGGTTCGTGCGAACCTGTTACTAAAATTTTACAAGTTTGCCGAACCGGTGCTTAATTCTCTTACCTTCATTTGGGGCGGCGGGTGGCAGGCGGCGCCTGACAGCACCTCCCTGCATCTATTTCCCTGCAAATCCTCTAAATATGGCCGTGCAGTGTCAAATGGCGCTGCGTTGCCATGCCAATGGAAACGCCACGTGACGTCCATTGCTATGGCAATGGGACGCAACGCGACATCACTACGTTACACAGCATCACGTAGTCATGGCAACTACGTTGCTGCACGGCCATTTTGAGAAGGGAAATAGATGCCGGGAGATGCTGTTAGACGCCGCCCGCCGCTCAGGTAAGAACCGGTTGTTAAAATGTTTTCATCCCACCACTGTGTGGCGGTAAGAGAAGATAGTATGGAGCATTAACAATGCTGTGAAAGGTTTGTCAATGTCTAAACTAAACTCTTGACTGGATTCTTTGTGAAGTCAAACTAAAGTTTACTTGATATACATGTACATGTATGCATTGTTAATATTCATTCTATATGGATGATCTCATTTAAACTCTTACAGCGTGTGCTAGTGTGAACAGAATTACGTAGTTTGGATTAATGTTATAATGCAACATGGAAGGAATTTCATTGCCCTGCCCTCTTGCCACACGCTTAACTCTCTGTTTTGGCTCTGCTCCCAGCCTGTTTTTCCTGAGGAAAATGTTGATCTGTGTTATGACAATGGGGATGAATTCACTACCTTTTGCCTTGAAATGCCTCCTCCCACTTTAGTAAATTAGGTTATGTGACTCAGTTGACATTTAATTTAAAAAAAAATTAACCCATTACTGGTATTGAAAATACAATCAGCATATGACTCAATAGAGCTACCATTTTGTGTCATTACAAATATAAATAAGGATATGCTCCATTGGATTACTCTTTTGGTGCCGTTTGACGTAGCTACGTAGTCATGGAGTCTGGCACTGAAGGGTCCCCATGACGTAGTAGCTACGTCATATTCCACTTGCTCATTTTCCTGGGAAGATCGTGTTCTGTGCTGCTGTAGAGCAATCACTGTCACACAATCTGTATTTTTTCGAGATGACGATGATCTTCCTCATTGCCCCATTCCTAGGATTGGCTGGCACTTCCTAAATCACTTCAGCCGCACTTACCCTTTCAGTTGACCGCTTTCTACTAAAACTGTGACTTTGTTTATTCAAATTTCCATTAAAACCTACATTATAGCACAGTGTTTTCTACTTGTTACTGACGTCAAGTCGATATACCTGAATAAAATATAAAATGTAAAAGATATATATACTATTAATTATATATATTTTTAATACATATCAGTGTCCTCACTAGTTCCAGTCATTTCCTATGTGTGTTCAAGTTGTTGTGGTCACACAGATCACTGTTTTTGTGAGGTTTTTTTCCCACGCACACTGATTTGATTTCACTCTGCTTCGGGTTACTCTAATACAGTGGTTTTCAACCTTTTTTTGGTTAAGGAACCGCAAGTGAAATTCTGAGGAACCTCCAATCATCTCTAATAGCAACTCTGATCAGATGCATTGTAAATTCTTCTATATTTGATACAATTTTCAAATGCCCAGAAAATTGCAGGGAACCCTTTAAGGATGCCCGGGGAACCCAAGGGTTCCTAGGAACACTGGTTGAAAAACACCGCTCTAGTATAAGATTTTCATGTTTCCATGGAAAGAAACTTACTGTTTGATGTTCTCCTTTTGTGACACTCATTTTCTGACAGCACAAAATATGCATTATCAGGAAGTAGATTTTTCCTTAAAACCTCCACGAAACCAACTAACACTGCACTTAAAAATCTGCCCAAGTAAAAGCGAATTTTTAGAAGCGATGGGCGAGAGACTTGGGAGGCGATCCAAAAGTTATTTAGGTCACCTTGTACCATGTATAACGAATTACGTGTTTTCTTTGTATTCATGCAGAACTTCGTTTCTTTTCTATGGTTAGAGAAACCATAATGTGTCTGTGTACATAGATTTATTTGCTCAAGAAAACTTATACATCAATCAGTACGGTTTGTTTACAATTCTCCACCTGCCCTATGTTTGTTTTTTTAAATTAATTTTGGGATCTGCCTTTGCATTATCTGTATACAGTATTACTAAAGGTCTATGGGCTTTTCTCTCTATCAAACTTAACTGTGGAAATCTAATTATTAAATCTCTATTCCAATCTCAACAAAAGGTTTGCTCTATTTGTTTATTGCAACCCTCATTCCACATTCTATTTGTTTGTTCATTTCAATATTGGACCCATGAAATTATTTGTTTACGTGTACGATATGGTATTAAAAATGTCCAATGTTATGAGTATTAAGTAGTCGTGAGTTTGAATTCTGTGGATGTCCCAGGGCGTGTTCCTAATAGTTAAAGCTGCAGTCCAGTTTAATAAATCGGTTCTGTTCTATGAGAAAATACTTGTAGCATTTTTTTTAAACCGCTCTAGATAACATTTTTAATGTATTATAATGTAACAATCATTTTTGTTTCTATAGCAACCATTTACAAAGTCATATCCCATTCCTATTCTGAAACAGGCTCTGGCATACCCCTTTTTGAGGCATGCCCTCTCTCTAGCAGTGCACCAATTGTATCTAGTGACTGCCTGGTCACATGATCTTCCCCACAGAACTTTGTCATATTAATATGCAAATGCATTCCACTGACTGCAGAATACACCTCTGCACCCATTTAGTGAACCCCGAGCCGAATCTTCGCCAATCGACCACAGGAGAACCAAGCTTGGTGCTTGGGGAGACAGTTCAATTTGACTTTCAAGCGCAGGGGAGGGTCACATGACCCTTCCCTGACCAATGACAGCCCAACAGTGAATACATTTTAGAATATAGACATACAGGACTTGAACCCATGATCTCATTTGCTAGTGCAATTCTCTAGCTGCTACACCACATGGTTGGTGTGATGAATCTGACTCTATAAACAAACTTAACATCTACTGCACAGTGCAGTCCATCACCATGATAAGAAAAGCTTGGACTGCTGCTTCAAGACACTGTTATTACCACATTTTTTGTTTATTATACCAGCCTTAGCACAAATATAAATACATGGGTGAGCCTAGTGGTAAATTGACTTTCTTTGAAATGGATGGACTTGTTTTGAATGCCATTGTCTGCTTCTTGTGACCTTGGGTAAGTCCTGTCTACCTTTACATGTGGCTGACACCAAAAATTGGATTTCAAACTTGTCAGAACTTGGACTTGCAGGTGTAAAACTCCGCATACATTGTTACTATTATGTAAAAAAAAAATGTTTGTTTTGTTACAGTTTTAGGTTCTCTCTAGTACTGACAGAGTTCTGTAGCAGTGTAACAACAACAAAAAAAGAGAATATTTTTGTCTAGCACACTTCTGTTGTTTATACTAGTTGCCATAATCTGTTACATGTATTGACCGTAAAATAAATTCAGTTTAGCTTTTTATGTGATGATCTCTTTGATAACTGTAGTAATAAATGACTCAATTCTGTGTTTTATAGAAAGACCCGGACTACCTGCGGCAGTGGTTGGATAGTTTTGTTTCAAGCTATGAACAATTCCTTGATGTCGACTTTGATGAGATGCCAACCAGGTAGGTCAAGGTCCCAAGAGAAAAAGTTTGCACCCAAAACAGAGAGGCAGTGGGAGAACTTCACAGTGAAGCAAGAATTTAATTTCAGAGGTTGAGCAAATATTTAGTAGCAAGGTTGTCATGCTTTGGGAATTCAAAATGGTCGCCAGAAGCATCATGGCTAATTAGCCTATACATAAATGCAATACTGACAAATCATTTATAAATTGCCTAAACTGTTACACATTTGGGGGACTGGGACTTAACTAGTGAATATCTCTTCAACTAGGGAGCTCTTAGTGGTAAGAAAGAGATGGTTCTTCTCTGGGTGATCCCCTGTATAAAGGTGCTGTCCTTTTCTAGTACCAAAATAAACCAGCGGCCGTGACATGTTTAGCACTTTCAGTGACCTATGATGTGCTCTGTACGTCATAAGAGCTGGCACACCAGGAGCTTGATGATATACTGGGTATGTCATGCTATTTTTGCTATTTTTTTCGATCAATTCTATGTTTCTTCCAGTGCTGGTCCTAAATACAACATTGCGGTAGAAATGTATACGCATTCCCCTTCATTATTCTTCCCCTACAGGGTAACCTAGACTTCCTATCAGGAGACTGACACAGCACCATTTACTGTCTAAGCATAAAACAAAGGGTCTGCTGAATCACAATAGGAAAACTTTGTCATTTAACCAATTATAGATCAAATACAATCTACCAAAGACACAATTATTTGCAAATTATTTGAATTCCTTAATAAATCCAATCAATAGTTTCCTGGTGCTCTTCCCACTAATATCTGCACTATACTAGGCCGGTATGGTGGGATTTAGGACCGTCTTGGTGTCCTTTCCTTTAGCAGGGACAAATCGTCAGTCTCTAATTTCCCCTTTTGCAGGAGAATGGCAAACTGAGTTAGTGGATCTAGAAGACTTTTAATCATTAGTACAAGATTATAAAACGGTTACATCTATCACAATCTCCTCTGACCTCAGACACATACAATTCGTAAAACCTTCAACATAGCTTTAAAAAATGTAGACTGAACTACTTGGGGAATTGTCCTTAAGGTTCAACAAGCAACGCAGACCAACTAGAGTTGTGTAAGGGCAATACATTCTGGTACACAATCTTACAATACGTATCCAATTTCACATACTGTAGATCAGATTGCAATCAGACATGAAGGTAATGCTATTCGGAGACCTCAGTACGGAGAGATTATAGATGTGCGTCTAATTGCATGGAAAAAAGTTAAACTATCATGGATCAAACGTCACCCTCCCAACATTACATAATTAGATTAGTATTTGGGAGGATGCCAGATGTGAGGATAGACTCCATGTCAAGCACTGAACCCACAGATAAAGTTTTCTTTATAATATGGGGGTTGTACATGAAATCTACCGCTGTGATTCACCCACCAGCCTTTTTTATTCACTACATGTAGGGAGTAGGAGCCTGGGCGGTACATGGAGGGTGCACACAAACTGGAAGCTGATTCTCTGAGCTCGGCGGTCATGGACAGCACTGCTGATATGTGTGATAAGGGCATGTACATTCTCCTAAAGCCGACTGCTAGTATGGGTGCCATAGCAGCATACCGGCATGTTCCTGGCCCACTGTAGCCCTAGTTTCCTCTACCCTTATCCCACCCAGTCCTTATCAGGGAGCCAATAAAGTTGAGGGAGGGGGGTTAGGGGTCCCTTGCTTGCGCAACCTCTTGTTATACATAGTACATAAAAAAAGCCAGAGAAAATAAAACCCTTGTCTTAGCTTGTCAGGTTTACAAACTAATTAAAAAAAAAAATATATATATATATATATTTAAAATACTTAAAGGTGATAAACTTTGGTATTAGGAAGGATCTCCCCTTTAACTAGAGTTAATAGGATATGCTGTTGTTTTTTTGTGGATTACAACAAGTGGATGGTGGAGCATCTACTCTTTCTGCTGTGTCCACCAGTCAAGATTTGATTTGTTATAATGGTATCTTTTTAGGGTTGATGATGAACCCCCAGGATTATCACTGCTTCCTGATCATATACTGCAAGTCCTTAGACTCCAGCTGATATATTGTGTGCAAAAAACGGCTGATGGGCTGGAGGACGAGCAGCAGGCCCTCTCGCTCTTACTTGTTAAATTTTTCATCATCATTTGCAGGTACTTGTGCTTTCCATAGTCATATTGGCCCATAGACTAAGCAGTCTTCTTCTATAAGACACCGTTCCATAGCTGGAACCATCAAGGACATTGACATGAATGGGCTGTAAGGTGTCTTCGAGCTCCAGAAGGTGCCTTAGGCTACACTTATAGTGACGGCGACGCGACGGTCAGGTGGCGGTCGCTGGAAAATCAAATAGAGATGACTTGTAGCGATCGCGATCAATCCGTCGCAGCGTCGCACTTACTATAAGCGCACGCGACGGCGGCAATGCATTTGTTTTGCCGTGACGTCGCTGTCGCCGGCACTATAAGCGCAGCCTTATGGTAGAAGACTGCTTAGTAAATAGGGCCTATTATCTCTTAACTGTTCTGTATTACAGATTGGTTTAACATAAAGTTATAACTGCTCTCTTACAGAAATCTGTCCAACGTAGAGGAGATTGGATGCTGTTCTTACATTAAGCATGTGATCACAATGACAACACTCTATGTTCAGCAGGTACTGTAATCTCTGTTTTCTGCAGATTTTCTCTAACTAATGTAATATTAACCCTTGTTGTTGAATAGTGGTGGTTTTATGTTTTCGGGAGTGTACCTACAATATTTTGGAGTGATAGCATGGATTTTAATATATATATTTCATTTGTTCATTGTTGGAGTACACAGAAATATAATATATGATGAAATATTGCTTTGCAGGAATATTAAACCTCTAATAAAGATTTCTAGTGTAATACCCGCATATGAAACAACAAGAAGTTTCTTCATAGATGTATTGGTGTATACAGACCTATGGAAACCGCACAGGTTTTTTTTATTTATCAATGTATATATAAATGTACCTTCTATTGCACTAATGCTTATACAAACTGCTTGTTTACATTAAGCTAAAACTTTTCCAACCACAATTTGTAGTGTTGCTGAACAACTCAATTGCATTATTTGTTATTTATATGTTGATAACACATCCCTATATGAAGTGCCTGGGCTCTTTGTATGATTTTACGAATCCATTCAATAAATAATTATTATTATGATTGATATAATTATTAGCATTATTTAATGGTTTCCATGTAATAAATACAGAACATTTTATGATTTAAAAATAATGATTGATTTTGCAGTTGAAAAGCAAAACTAAAGAGAAAGAAGTAACAGACCAAGCCCCCATTGAAGAGTTTGTAAGACATGCCCTGGCATTTTGTGAAAGCCTCTATGATCCCTATCGAAATTGGAGGCAAATAGTTGCAGGGTACGTATATGCAGTACAAGCAACACTGAAATCTTATTTATTATGCCTTAAAAATGAGAGATCTCATGTACAGTACTGAATAAACACTATAACTCTGCATTTCCAAACTTTGTATTGTTTGAGAGAGACCGGTAATGTTCTTTTAACATTGTGTTTTGTGTACTGAATTAACCCTTTTCGCTACCAGAGGAACCAGCCGCTCCTTGCAATCTGGTAGCAAAAGGCTGAAGCACATTGAGCAACATTTGTTCGCTTCCTTAACCCCATGGCTATTATAGGGGCCTGGCAGCCATGGGGTTAATGTGCTCCATTTTGTTTTCTCTCCGCTCCCAGACTCTTAATATCTGCATTTTAAACACTAGGTCATGACCACCGCATACTTCTTTACATTTAGCGCATGTAACGAACGTTGCTGTAAGGTAAGTTGAGGCATTCACTTCTAATTACAAATGTCTTCTTGTTGCACAGAAGAATTCTCAGTCCTGTGGAAAAGAGCAGACAGAAGTACAAAGCAGCCCCCCTCACAGTGGAGTTTATACCTTTCTTTTACCGTGAGTAGTATTATTTTTATATTATTTGCAAGTCAGCAAGAACCAACTCCAATGTCTCTTGGTTAGATTGGGGTATAATTTTGTGCACAGTTTGTGTGTGTGTGTGTGTGTGTGTGTGTGTGTATGTATAGTGTGTGTGTGTGTGTGTGTATGTATATATTGTGTGTGTGTGTGTGTGTGTGTGTGTGTTTATATATATATATATATATATATATATATATATATAAATATATATATGTGTATATATATCTTTTTATATTAAATCTTTATTTTATTTTATTTTTTTAGAGTGTTTTCAAGAAAGTGAGCACCTCAAAGAAAGCTTAAAATGCTGCTTGCTGCATCTCTTTGGAGCGATTTTATCTGGCGGGCAGGTAAGAGGGTAAAATATTGACAAGAATCTTTAAACGCCAAACATAATACAGCAATGGAAAATACTTTATACATATTTATAACATATAAATAACTTCATCATGGATACATTTGATTTATGAATATCGTGTGTGTGTGTGTAGACACACACACACACACACACACACACACACACACACACACACACACACACACACACACACACACACACACACACACACACGTATATCGATTCATTTGTGTTGCATATATTTGGTTGCAGAGAAATGCCCTTCAGGTCATCTCACCGGCCACCTTGGAGGTCCTGATGCGTGTCTTGGCAGATTGTGACACGTCGGATGACCGTGACCCAGAGGAAGTGAGTCGAAAGGCGGAACTTACTCTTAAGTGTTTAACAGAAGTTGTGCACATCCTCTTGATCAGCAGCTCTGACCAGCGTCAGGTGGAGATCAGCAACATACTGGAGAACTACTTCAAGCTGCTCAACTCGGACCATTCAGCGTTACCCAACCTGAGAAGATCCAGGCAGTGGGAGAGCAGGTTCATAGCGCTGCAGATAAAAATGCTAAGTACGTTTTCCAGTCCACCAACAACCCAGTAAAGATGGTGTTCCACCTCTACTTCAATACAAGTTACGTTATGCATAGTGCAGAGTAAATGAGTACATAAGTATTATCACAACTGGACTAACACAGCCATTTCTACTTAATTCATTTTGTATAGTAACATTCTGCTGTGGTTCCATTATAATATTTATGTAAAATAACTTTTTTAGGGATATAAGGATTTTTCTGAGAGTCGATATATAACTGTTCACTGATCACTCAACTTGCAAATCATGTGAACATAAGGACAATATTTACTAAAGTCTTCCAGCCCCAAAACTTGGGCAAAACCAGTGCAAATGAAATGCACCCATTTTTGTCAAGCCAGCTTAAACTGGTGTGTACACCATGGTTTTTCTGGTATGACATGCCTGGTTTATATACTTTTTGATTCATGTGACCATTTTAATTTGTTTAAGTGAGTTATAAAGTCCATGTAATGCTGGGATGTATTTAACAGCACCTATTCTTTCTGCTCATGAAAATGTTAGGCTTTGAGAAGTATGCTGGCCACTTTATCTCTACAGTATCTTATTCTGGTTTGGTTTTTGCAGACTGTATGAAATCCATGTTAAACTGCACAGACAGGCCGGTACTGCAAGCTATTTTTCTTAACAGCAACTGCCTGGAGCACCTCATTAGACTGCTACAGAATTGCAGGGTAAGGGTCTGAAGTCAGAGGTGCTCATTTTCTTACAACATTTTTTACTCTGATCTATATTTACATTATGTTGGCTCTGCTTGTTTTCTTCATTGTGCAGAAAGGGTGATCTTGTTAAACTTAATTGGCCTCATTTGACCTTTATTTTGTTTTGGATACGGCAGAAGTTTTTCTAGCTGCAGCATTGCTGGGAAACTATTGTTGGCTGTTACCTAATTGATCCAGACGGGTTAACTATGTATTATAAACTCCTACAAAGACGTATTGTTTCTTTGACCTTTTAGATTAATAATATGTTAATATAATAATATAATAATTAATATGTACACGGATGTCATCAATTAATTTGTGCAAATAGCAGCATAAATTTGGTTTTGTGGGTGACGTTAATGTTTGTTAAAGTTCATCCATGAGAAGTCCTCATTAATTTAAGGGCATGTATTTTATGCTCATTCTTCAACTGTACAATTATAAAAATTTTTTTAAGTGTTTGAGGTTTGTGTATTTTAAAAATAAATGTGGATTACTCGAGTTATTATTTTTTGAAGATCTCATATTTTCCTGACTTGCAAAATGAATAGACTACAAAAATGAAATACTCGCTGAGGAGGAAGAGGGAAACTTTTGGGACTTAAACAATTGAGTGAACCTCAGTAATACATCTGTTATTTTAGATAACTGAACTTCTTTTATTACAAGTGACAAGACAGATGGAAGAAGATCTTTAAAATATATAGCAGAATGCATTGAAGGTGCCCAAATGGAGTAGGTTAACTTGGACCATACAAAGCTATGTACTAATGTGCTGTTATTAAAGCTTTGTTAAAGACATAATGGACCATTTGGCATAGTTCTTGAGGTGATTTTTTAAACATACAGAAATCATAAGCTGCATGTAATTATATAGATACCCAGCTGTGACAATCCCTTCCCCTTCCCCTTCCTGGCTGCTGCTAACTGTTAATCCACCTCTCTGCAATGTTCTTGTTTCCATCCCGCAGCTCTTACTAAGCGCTAACACTAGAGGGGCAGACAAGAGTGAAAAAGATCTTGCAAACAAATTACTGACAGAAATGAATGTGGATCAGGTACAGCTAGTCCGCTATGGCTCAGTCTGGACTGAAGGCTCCGCAGGATAACACTTCATGTACCTTACTTAAACTCGGCTTAAATCTTTGCTTTGAATTTTCTGAACTCCATGTAATAGAAAGTTTTAGTGAATCAGCAGTGTATAGAATTTACAGAAGGAAAAAGACAACATTCTGTATGTGTTTCTATAGCGCTGAGAATTATTGATTGAAAGTGTATTGTAGCAGGTAATAAATAATTTGTTCTGTTCATAATAATAGCATGTTCTTGTATAGCGCTGCTAGTTTTTTACGTGGCGCTTTACAGGGACATTTTGCAGGCACAGATCCCTGCCCCGTTTAGCTTACAATCTTTTTTTGGTGCCTGAGGAACAGGGAGATAAAGTGACTTGCCCAAGGTCACAAGGAGATGACACTGGGAATTGAAGCAGGTTCCCCTGCTTCAAACTCAGTGCCAATCGGTGTCTTTACTCACTGAGCCGCTACTTCTCTAGTGTTGTTTATGAAACTGTGAAACCCTCACTTTCATATACTATTTTTTTTCATCACCATCTATCAAAAGGTATATATGTTTGAGGGTTTCATGTAGTGCACTGGTTTTAGCTTCAAGATGTTTTTGGTTGTTGTCCCCACTTCCATAAATCTTATCCACAAATGATTCACAAAAAATGTATGTGATAGATAATCTATTAAATTAATACAGTGTGAGCAGGAGCATCTTTAATGTTACTTTCAATATACTATTAACCCCGTTATATATATATATATATATATATATATATATATATATATACAGTGCTCGACAAACCTATACATTTGCTCGCCCCGGGCGAGTGGATTTAACCCCCGGGCGAGTAAATATTGGCCCAAGCAGCACACGTTTGGTACTAGGTGGCGAGTAGATTTTTTGGTGATTTGTCAACCACTGTGTATATATGTGTATATATATATATATATATATATATATATATATATATATATATATATATATATATATATATATATATATATATATACATATATATATATATATATACACATATATATATATATACATACATATCTCAAAAGGAAATTTTACTGTATGCTCATTTGCATGTCTTAGACAGGTCTGCAACCCCGCCTTTCACCATTATCACCCAGCATACAGTGCTTCCACTGCAGCAAGGGATTCGGGGAAATGACATGCAAATGAGTACACAGTGCCACCTTTTGCTTCAAAAAAATATATATGTTTTTCCTATACTTAAAGATCTGGGTGGTCCAGCAGAGCTCGACTTTGATGCTCTTGGCTCAAGTTATTCCCCCGGTTGCTGGTAAAATGAACTATTTTGTTGTATCTTGAAAAAATCTACAAATATGTCTGCCAGGATCAGCAGTAGCAAGCTGCAACGTGATTGATTGATGACATCACAGCTATTCAATTGTTGAAACCCCCGCGGACATATTTGTAGATTTTTGCCAATGCTGACCTTAGAGTTACTAAGGTATAGAGTAAAAAGAACTCTCCCCACAAAATCGAGTAGCACAGATTGCTGCTTTAGGACATGAAATTATCAAGCTGAGTTGAAGTAACGTGCAGGAAAATGGATTTTGCAATCGATACTATGTAGTGGTGGCAATATTAATTTTTAACTTTGTTCCTCTATTTCTGCATTTTGGTGCATTGGTATTCTGGGGTCTTGTGTATGTTTGTGAATCTGTGTGTGACTGGATCCACTGTCATGATCATTGGTGCACAGACCTGGTCTGATAATCTAAAACCTTACCATTTACAAACTCTATCTGTGAGGAGGAAGTGGCTGCTTCTGAGTAGCATTAAGCATAATTAGTAAAGGAATCTTTATCAGTATAATACGTGGCATGCGGTAATGTAGTACTGTAGTTAGCTGTCAATCCTCAAAGAGATTTCATGTCCACACAGTCATTTTTTTTTTTTTTTAAGTTACATATGAGGAAGACACAACTAGTTTCAAAGAGCTTATGCACAACTACGAATGTTATTCAGTGTTGAACCACAAAAAGGTCCTCCACACTCTAAATAATCTACATATTATTTTAATTCAGTCGGGTGAGAAACGGACGCATGCATTGTATTGTAGCTTTCATTGAGCCAAACCCAAATTATTTTTGTAATAATAACTATTTCATATATTGCTTTTCTCCCAATGGGACTGAAAGTGCTTCACAATTACAGTATAGTGCCCAGTACACAGCACATAGGAATTGTTTACAGACACAGTCCCTACCCAGATGAGCTTACTATCTGTTTCTGGTGCCTGAGGCACAGGGAAATAAAGTGATTTACTCAATATCATTGTTTACAGCAGGGGAGCGCAAACTTTTGCTGCTGCGTCCCCTGTCTGCACTGCCTCAATGCTCGTGACCCCCCCCCTCCCTCCCTTAGAGCTGTGTCAAATGACCTTGCGGGTCATGTGACGTCACGTGACTCGCGGCGTCATTTGACGCGTGTGATGTCATGTCACATGACCCATGACACCACGTTGTCATGGCGACGTGTCAGAGTGTGTGAATCTTGGTAAGTATAGAGTTGCAGAGGCGATCCCCTGGCATTTAATTTAAATGCCTTGGGGAAGAGCGTGGGGCCTCTGCAACTGGCCGCGCCCCCCAGAAAATTTTTCCGTCCCCATGTTTGCGCACCCCTGGTTTAGAGTCTGTGTCTTTACTCACTGTGCCACTCCTCTCTAGTAGGCCATATTAGCCTAATATAAAAACCTTGGTTGCTGCTTCATAGATGTCAGGGGTAGCTCATATTAGCTTAGCACAAGATATTTAAGAGGAGCAGCAGAGTGTCTCAGTAAATGGGATGTCTGCCGTGTAGTGCACACGGCTATATGTTTATTATCATCATCATCATTAGGAAGTGTGCTCTATTAGAAAAATACTTATGTCTCTTGCATGTGAAATAACATCACCTGTGTATTCAAGATGCAAAGACATTTTAAATACTAAGAAAAGCAACATTTATTTAATTTTCGGCTAATCTGTGCTATTCAGCATTTATCAAATCATGTGCCGAGTTTGTCTTAATTGGTGGCATGAAGCATTTTGTGCAAAGAGACCCAAACTTAAGAATGATGTATGGATAGAGAGAGAGAGATGCAGGTGTGAATGGGGAACATATATCCAATGAAATGGTCCCCTTGTTATGAGAGATGTAGAGCAGCTATATTCCTCTTTCATTTTTGTTTGTTTGTACATTAAATAGCTTTGGTCTGTAATGAATCCCAGAACGTCCTGTCTGCATGTGGATTAAAACATAATCACATTTCTTCATGGAAACATTAGAACGGGCCCTGGTTAATCTGTGTGTGTGTGTGTTGGTGTCCTTCTTTTCTACTATTGCTTGGCTGGCAAACGTTTGTTACTTGTGCTGGTGGAAGGACATTCTTTATTCCAGTGGTGAATAGGTTAGTTGAAGTTGTGAAATCGGTGCTCTGTGGGAGAGGAGATTTGAAATGTGATTTAAAATGTTCTTGTTTTGATGGTCGGAATCCCTGATTTTCAAAATAAAAATATACTTTTGTGTGCAATAATGTTTGTTTTCTGTTCACTGTAGGTGTTTCAGGAACAGTTGGATTGCTTAACAGTAACCACCATTCAAGCACTTACAGCAGTGAAGCATAAATCGCCAGCTGCAAAGGTAAAACATGTAACCTTTACTCACTCCTTGAGATTTGTTTTTTAATCCCCCCCAAAAAGAAACAATACTTTAATTTCGATCACAGTAAGTGAATTCTGTCTGTGGGATAAATTCAGTTAAAAGAACATTTTTGATAATTGAAGTTTAGAATGAAAGAAAGTGCTTGATCAAATCTTCTAAACCAGGGGTCTCCAAACTACGGCCCAGGAGCCACATCAGGCCCCCCACAATATTTTATATGGCCCGCAGCAACTTGAAATATATATATATTTGCTCATTATATATAATTTCCCAGTGTAAGCACGGCATCCTTTCTTTGTAATTGTCACATTTCTCTTTTGTTCTGAATCATATCATGCTGGTTACCCCAAAAAGATCCATATAAAACGTATTCATTCATTTATAAAATATATAAAAATTATAAAAAAGATTTTTTTTCTTTGGCCTGCGAAAATGTGCAGAAAAAAATACCATGTGTCCCTCGTACTGAAAAGTTTCGAGACCACTGTTTAATCTAAACCATAGAGATCTTTCATGCAAAGGATAGAAAAGGCAAATGAAATGAACATATTACTGTCCTGCTGGAGACTTGCTTACCATACAGTAACATAACATGAAGGGATCAAATGGTTCCTTACAATGATAGGTGAAAGGGCACTTATGTGAAATGAAAATTGTCTGCTTTGGCATATGAGTGCTCAATAGCCCTTTAAATTCATAGGGTGCTTAGGTGTTTGATTAGCAATAAGTCTCATTACACTGGGGGCTCACAGTAAAAGGGATACAGGCAGTCCTCGTTTTACAACGCTTCGTTTTACAACGAATGGCTTATCCAATGCTATGCAATGCATACCTATATTCATTTTTACAACGCCAAAACGGCTTATCCAACGCTCTTATGATGCTTTGCAAAGTTGTTTATGTTTATATAATATATACAGTATTATATAATATTATATTATACTATATAATATATTATTATATTATATATATATATAATACAGTATATACACTATATAATTTATGTGTGTGCTGCATATCTTATTGCCTGCGTAAAATATTTGGTGTATTTTAGTGTTAAAAATGCCTTCAGGAACGGAACCTTTCATTTAAACAGTGTTCCTATGGGAAAACGTGTTTCGCTTTAAGACGTTTCGCTATCCAACGCCATTTTGAGTAACGCATGTCGGATAACTGAGGACTGCCTGTACTGTGAAGTATCTAGCGGTCTCCCACAAGACCGAAAATGCATGCCATAAATATAAATCCTCTAACCCTGATCACAGATAATATGTAACTTTTCTACTATAACATGAACATTATGGAATACCTTGCTCTGTGTTTTTTTTTTAATTTTTTTTTTAGGAAGTATTTAAGGAAAGAATTGGCTATACACATTTGTTTGAGGTATTAAAATCTCTGGGTCAACCATCACGGGTGTTGCTGGAAGAGCTTCTCAATATGGTGAGCTATATTCTATGTTTTTAATCTTACGCTTTCACTGCTGGTCTTTATATTCAAGTAAAAACATAAAGACACTGTGAGTGATTTATTTTATTTTCGGTTGAATTTCCCACATCACTTCATTATCGCCATTACCCGTCATTGCTGCTGCAGTCTTCCTTCAACTCGTGTATTGTTATTAGGCTTTCGGTCCCGATCTTGCAAAGTTATTCAACATATGAATTAAAACACAACCAGTACAAATAGTGGTGAATTAGAGAATATGTTCTGATTTTTACTGGTAAAGCTAGCTAGCTGCTAATGTAATGATTTTTTCTTTGGTGGGGGGGCGAGGGGGTGTTTGATACCAGTGTGCAGGACCAGGGGGTCTGATGAGCTGAACAAAGTTGATTTCAGCCTCTGGGACCTGTAATTCCCGAGATACAGGCCCCGTTATGGGGTGCCGGTATCTCCTGCAATGTTAAAATCCCACATTCACGTTTTCCACAGGATTTTAACATTGCGGGGATATCGACACAGCATAACAGGGCCTGTAACTTGGGAAGTAGACCCCCTGCTACAATACTGTAGTGTTTAAAATGAAATGAAAGAACTGCAATCGCCTGTTAGAGGCGCGCAGGTAGAGTGACTGATTCATCCTATCTCTTACTGCGCGTCTTTTACAGACAGGTAGATTAACACAACAGGGCCCCTGCTGTGTTAATTCGATGGGCCCTTAGTTTGTCATGGCAAATACTGAAAGGATCTGGGGAGATCTTGAAAAACAATTTGAGAAATGGTTGGATAACGACCGCTGCATCTGAAACTTGCACAACAAATAAGCATGGCTAAGAAACAAAAGGTTGTGTATTATTTCCTTGCATGTCATTGCCCATTGCCCACTTTCTGTATATTCTGTCAAACCAACACATGTAATGTTATGTCCATTTGCAGGCTGTTGAGGGAGACCATACTAATGTGGGGATCTTGGGCATCAGTAATGTCCAACCCTTGTTGCTGCTTATACAATGGCTCCCAGAGATAGAATCGCACGATCTGCAGATTTTAATCTCCGATTGGCTGAAGAAGATTTGCTGCATAAACAAGCAAAGTCGCACCTTGTGTGTCAATGCCAACATGGTGATCTGTATCATAGACACTCTGAATTCTCACTTCTCTCTCCATCGGTGCTGTGCAGAGAACCTGATTGGCCTTTTAGGTTCGTTGGGCAGTCAATCAATGAGCTCGGAGGAACTGTTTCATCTAATCAGCATGCTCAGGACTGACCATCCCAAACAGAGCCACCCATATGTCATTCCCGTCACACGTGCAGTGCTTACTGTAGCTCGTAAGCAGGGCTTGGATAGTGCCTTGCAGTACTTCAACTTGTCTCACAGCTTGGCAGGCATTGCTGTACCCACCATTCAGAAATGGCCTGGTTCTTCATTTACTTTTTGTGCTTGGTTTTGTGTGGACCAAGACCAGTCAACCCTTGGTATTTCCAGCAGTGGACTGAAGAGAAAACAGTTATACAGGTATGTATGATTGTTTACCCATGTGTCCAAGATCTGTGCAGGCCTAACCTGCAGTTTATACACACACACACACACACACACACACACACACACACACACACACACACACACACACACACACATATAAGGAGTTCAGAGATCGCAAGTGTATCCTTCAGATATGCCAAGAAACTAGTAAAGCAAAGAAAGTGAATCTGCAAATCCCACCTGTCTATCTTAAGTTTATTTTTCAATAATAATAATAATAATAATAAATAATAATATATTTTCTTATATAGTGCTGGCAATGTACTCAGCAGTGTGCATAGAATTTTGCATGCACGAGTCCCTGCTTTAAAGAGCTTACACTAATTTTGCTGTCTGATACAGGTTGATAAAGGGACATACTCAAGGTCGCAAGGAGAGCTGACACTGGGATTGTCCTTTGTCCATTTTGTAGGTTTAAGGAAAGGCATCACCAAATTGTATTTATTTACTTTACAATGTGGAATTGTAGAAGTCTTATTTACAAGTTATTGGATTAGTACAAAGGATCTCTAGACCATTGATTGCTTGTTTTGTTTCAGTTTTTTTACCAGCAGTGGTATGGGATTTGAAGCCTTTATCACGTCATCTGGAGTTTTAGTTGTTGCAGTGTGTACGAAGAAGGAATATGCAACAGTTATGCTACCTGAACATTGCTTCTGTGATTCGTTGTGGGTAAGGCAAACTTAGTGTACCAATGTTCATTTGGTAGCCAAGTATATTTATTAACTGACTTATGACTTCTTTAACTGCCATTAACACACATCAGTGTGTAATTGACAGGGGCATTACGGCTCAACAGGCAAAATGCTTGCCAGAAACATACTGTATGTAGCTACTAGTGTATCATAATTATTACTCAGAAGACTTTTGTCTATTTACTAAAATCTTCCGGCTGCAAAATTGAGGCACCAGATTTATTAAAGAAAATGAATTAATTTGAAAGAAATTGGCGGTTTTTCATTGGATCTGGTGCAGTTCTTTTGCACTGGTTTTGCCCTAGTTTCATAGCCCGGAGACTTTTTTAAATGACCCCCTCGGTTAGTGCTGAGTATCTGTGTAGATTCCCAGCTTCACACAGATCCTTTTCTGTGAACTTTTTCCAGTTGTGTCATGCAGAATTGTGTTGTCCCCACACCTTAATCTATCCAACACGTAATAACCAACTGGAGTATCGTCCTGTGATTGTCCAGGAAAGTTTGGGATTATGATATCCTACCTCTATATTTATTTACAACACAGTATGTTTATCATGTATTGGCAGGGGACAAAAACATGAACTGCTACTTTATTACGTCTTTCCCTAAAGAAAAAAGGGAATGGTGCTTAGCAAGGTTACAAGAATATACTCATCAGTGTCTTTTCTTATTTCATTCCATTTTTTTTCTTCCTCCACAGCACAGTATAGCAATTGTTCATGTGCCTGGAAAACGACCCTTTGGACAAAGCCTTGTATATATCTATGTCAACGGACAGCAGAAAGTGTCTGCCCCTCTCAAGTTTCCTTCCATGAATGAAGTACGTGACCTATTCTTTCTTGTAGACATTTCTTCTATTCATAAAAAAAAAAAAAGAGATTTGACAAAAGAGATGAAGTAACAACAATATTGATAATTTGGTAATATGGATCAAATGCTGAACAAACACAATACAGAAATCGAGATGTTAATGAATAAACAGAGGTAGTTTTCAGTGGTATGTTTTTGTTGTTTGCTTATTTTGCTTTACCATCACTCATTACCTTTTTTTTAACGTGTTCTTTTGCAGCCGTTCACTTCTTGCTGCATCGGATCAGCTGGTCAGAGGACAAACACTCCTCCCCCCTCTCAGATCCCAGACCCACCCGTCTCTCTGCCGAATACGGCCAGCAGGTCATCACTGGGTGGGATTCTGTCTTCCCCCACATGGAGCGGGTTGCTGGGAAAAACCGAGTTAATCTCGGCAGGGACTCAGGATAGTGAGTGGGGGTCTCCAACGTCACTGGAGGGTCAGCTTGGATCCGTTCTTATATTCCACGATGCACTGCCAGCTACGCAGGTGAAGGCTCTGTACTTGGCTGGTAAGTGTCACATCTTCAAAAACATCTGTTCATGGTGTTTCACTTTATTTTTTATTTTTTTTTACATTTGTGAAATTCTTTTTATTTATTTTTTATTATTAGTTGGGAAATATGATGCGTTGACCTGGTCACTGCAGTAAAAACGACAAGTTTATGTTGAAAGAGTGTAACTCCTTCAACTGCCCTGTGGCATCAAAGGGGTTGAGTGACCGTATCTGCTAATGCTGTACATATACGCTACATAAGTATGTGACGTAGGACTACTTTCTTTCTTAGGTCCTAATAGCTTGAGTCCATGGAAATCCCAGGAATCAGAGTTAACAGATCTGCCCAGCAAACTGCTTCTCCATTACACACCCAAGGTGAATTATAAGAAGTCATGAGCTTTTAATAAAATATGTATATTGATCTGCTTCCTTAACAAGCAGCTATTAATTTATGTAAGACTTCTTATGCTAAGAGAAGATGCAACGTCAAGTGTAGCTATTGTAGCCTGCTTTCAATGTTAAATATATATGATCTTTATTTAAGGAACATGTTGGAAAATATAGCATTGGTAGTTGTGTCATTTTCATTAATTAAAAAAGGCATAATTTGTTTCTTGTTGTTGATCAAATCATGCTCAATTCATTGCTAGTGCTTGTTTCTCATTTGTAAATTAATATTTATGCTTAATAATTTTGTTTTACTTGTTTACACAGGCTTGCAGAAACCCCATCTGCCTGGATTTATCACCCAACCTTTTGCATGGCAGATTAACTGGGAACAAAGTTGTGAATTGGGATATCAAGGTATACATATAAATAAATTCCTGCCAGTGAGGCATCCAGTGTAATGACCATAGATAAGTAATATTCCTTTTGAGATCAAAGGTGATAAATATATTGTACTTTGTCTAAAACATTAATATAAACTTCAACATCTTTTCTCTGCCTTTTTGTTTCTCTTGCAGGACATGATTAACTGCATTGGTGGGCTAAATACATTATTTCCATTGCTAGAGCAGATCAGCTGCTTAAATGGGCCCCCGTCTGAGAAATCGGAAACCATTGCTCTTGCCCCTGAACTTCTGACACCTTTGGAAGGAGATTTTGTGGTTCTGTCATCCACGAAGTCTTCAGGTATAACAGAGTATTAAAGACCATCCTGTGCTTCACAAAAATATTCAGATTCACAGAATAATCTTTAAAGTGCATTAATAAATTGCTCCAGAATACCATTCTCATCAGCTTGGGGGATGGCTTTCTAACTCGGCCAATGTACCTATCGAATGAGGCAAGAAAGCAAATCCACTGCATTAGCTCTGTACAATCTATGGACGCGTTATACATTTTTAAATAAGTCTGGTCATGTAAGCATACTGGTGGGCAACCTGTATAAAACTTTTTTTTATTGTTTAATTCTGTAGGGATTTATTTTGCATCAGAATGTTCATATTTCTAAACTATTGATGTTACATAGCTATTTGTATTTCAAAATGTGTTTGAGAGTGTTGAACAACAAGCATG
The DNA here is from genome assembly GCF_040206685.1 of Ascaphus truei. Classification (NCBI taxonomy): domain Eukaryota; kingdom Metazoa; phylum Chordata; class Amphibia; order Anura; family Ascaphidae; genus Ascaphus; species Ascaphus truei. The sequence goes on along the minus strand of NC_134489.1, from coordinate 59,817,979 downwards.
GTATTATATTGCAGAGGCCCGTCTGGAAAAGAATATTGTAGCTACCTTCATTTTGATGGTGAAACACTTCATTCAGAGACATTCCATCAATCAGGAGAACCTCATTCACTCTCATGGAGTAGCCACGTTAGGGGCTTTGTTACAGAAGGTATATGAAAACCTACACTTTTTTGTTTCAAATATTTGTCTCATTCCTCATCTATTAACCAAAGTTTGACTTATGCACATTACCATTTGGACATGTAAATGTTTGTTGTACAATACTTTTTGTCATGGTGACCTCATAAACTGTTTTGGCCTTCGGTATATAATCTGTATGCAGATGATACACAGATATATCTATCCACCCTGACCCTCACTCCTGTAATCCAGTCCCAGATCTTAGATTGCCTCCTGGCTATATTCTTGTGGATGGTGCTCCGTCTCCTTAAACTTAATACAGCTGAACCCCGTTATAACGCGGTGCTCGGGTCCACAGAATGAGACCGCTTGGAACAAAGTGTGTGTGTGCGTTCTGGATTGTTGCATGTCGCTTTGCTGCTGCCTACAAGCACAAATAACGACCACCCAACATCACACAAGGAGGGTGTTTGCTTCTCTTCCTTTTTTTTGGTTGCAGCATTGTATACTTATTTTTTTCTCTTTAAAAAAAAAAAAAAAGGCAAAAAGAAAATATGTATATGTATGTATATATGTCTATATATATATATATATATATATATATATATGTGGCGAACCGGGAATAACGTTTTGGTAAATATGTTTCCAAGAGCAAACCTTGGAAAACAAGGATCAATGGGTTGAATTGGTAACTCGGTCAAATGAGGGAGGGGAAACGGTCTGATGTTTGCAGCCACTTTGTGAGATCGCTTTGCACTTCCTCAAACTTTGTGCAACCTGTTCCAGTTGGAACCTGCTGGCTGGGGACTTTCTGCAAAGGTCACACAGATAATACATGGGGCTGCTCTGCATCTCTGAGGATTTTCCCTTCACTGTCTGGAAGAGAGACGTGTGCGTGTGTGTGTTATTAAAGTTTGGCAAAAAATTAATCAGGAGCCACGCTCACACCGCGTTAAGCGGATCCGCATTGTAGTGAATCGCGCTATAACGGGGTTACACTGTATGTCTAAAACTGAGCTCCTCATACTTCCCGCTAAACTGGGCCTAATAGCCTCTTTTCAATCACTGTAAATGGTTCTACCATCTATCCTGTCTCCAAGGCCCGTTGCTTAGGAGTGACATTTGACTCCTCCCTTTCCTTCGCCATTGACATTCACGGCATGGCTAAAATGTGTCGCTTCTTTCTCCGTAATATTGCAAAGATCCACCCTTTCCTCTGTCAATTTACTGCTAAAACTCTAATGCATGCCGTTATCCTCACCCGTCTTGATTATTATAACATACTGCTAACAGGCCTCCCTGCCACGCAACTTTGTCCTTTGCAATCTATCCAAAATTCTGCTGCTAGAATAATTTAACTTTATCCCAAAACAGTTACTGCTCATCTGCTCCTTAAATCCCTCTTCTGGCATCCCATCAAGTTTCAGATCACCAACAAAGGTCTCCTTTTCTCCAAGGCTCTCCACGCATCTGCTCTTCCCTACATATCAGCTTTGATCTCTTGTTATGTCCTTGGTCATCTCCTGCACTGTTCCCATAACTGTCTCATCTCCACCTCTTTCACCTCTACTGCTCTCTCTCTCCGTTTAAACCTTTTCTCCTCACTGCTCCTTCCGTGCCTGTGGAACTCCCTCACACTCAGTATATGACAATCACCTTCTCTCCCCCTTAAAACCTTAAAGCTCACCTCCTAAATGAAGTATTTCAATAGCCTAGACCCATGATTACTGTTCCACACACAGTTGCTCCTACCACCCATTGCGGTCAAGCACTGCCCTCTTCTGCACTTATCCCTCACCTGCTGTCTCTATAAGTCTTCCCACATACCACTTAGATTTCCTATCCTATTGTCTGATCTTGTTTGTTGCACTTGAATTATAATTCCCTGTACTTTTGTAAAGCTAAGTATACTGTTGGTGCTATATAAATAAAGGTCTACATACATACATGTGAGATGAAGGTTAATATTAACCTAAGCAGCCTTTGATCCAGGGCTGGATGACCCCTTCCAGCCTACTGACATGAATGGGGGCTGTAAGGTTCTTCCAACACCAGAAGGTGTCCGATGGCAGAAGACTGCTTAGTAAATATGGCCCACAGTCTTTTTCTTTCCTGCTGTGCCATTAGGTGCCCGGTAACTTTATGGATGTGAATGTGCTGATGGCTGTACAGCTACTAATCGAGCAGGTATCTGTGGAGAAAAATACTCCGCTTCTACAACAGATGTACCAGTACTTGCTTTTTGACTTCCGTATTTGGAATCGTGGCGATTTCGCCTTCCGAATTGGTAATTATTATTTTTTAAACTTTGCATGTAATTAAGTTGAAATGAAAAAAGTTTGAAAACTGCCATCTTACAGCGAACAGGACAGGTTGTTTTTCCATCATGCTGCTCTTGTGTCTATTTAACTTGAGCAATGCTTACCTGAGTCATTTACGCTTTACAGTTCTCCCTTCCTCTGTGTTATCGTGTCTGCACTAGTTTTTGTATCACTTTTAGTGCCACTGACTTTGTTAGTCCACTGCTTTTTTGCGCTTCCCCTGTGTAGGCACACTGCTTTCCACACTGTTTGCAATTCTGTAGCCAGGTACATATTCATATTTATCATGAAGGGATCACTATGATTGCCCCTTGTGATGAATGGTCTCCACATTTTCCTCATTCATTCATTCAGATGGGGTTCTGTGTCTCTATGCACATTATTTTGTGTGCTTTACCTGCTGATGGTCTTTTCTCTGTTTTTAATTGTTTTTATATTTTTTGTATCCAATAAATATGAATGATCTTTTCACTTTGCCCCTGAGTGTCCTTGTCTTTAGTGGGAGTTTCTGTGCCTAGTGTTGGGCTTCTTTTTTGTTTGCTTCAATTTTTAATCTATGTAACAATAATATAGCTCTTTGTGATTATGTTCGGTAAAGTATTTTGCGATTATTTTTTTTGTGTGCCTCTAAACATGGCTTTGAACAGCCGTGTTGTATTAGCAATTGTCTTCACATATGCTACTTAAAACAAACTGTGCAAGCCTATTCCAAATACATTAATTAATTCCTTCATTGAATGCCCACTATAAACCATTGTTGCTGTTTCTTTTTATTTTATTACAGGACACATACAATACCTCTCCACCATCATCAAAGACAGCAGGAAGCACTTCCGAAAGAAGTATGGTGTACAGTTTCTCTTAGACACCATCAGGATTTATTACAGGTATGAAACAATTACTTAGCACAAAATGTCTGTGACATTTAAAGCAGCACCAACTTATCTACCTACCTCCATAAAATAAACTTACCCGACTTGTGTCATTTTAAGTGTTCCTTATTTTTCAAATGTATTTTTGGTTGCTACTAAAATGGATAAATGTAAAATGTATCAACTTGAATTATCCTACAGAAACTGTTGCTGCCTAGCCTCAATGCGTATGTTTTAAATGTTAAAAGTGAAATGTGTCTCAGTTATCAATACGGCAAAAAGTAAATGATGTTGGTGTAATCCTGTGGTAAATTATTCTATTTTAATATTAGTCATATATTATCTAATCTGTACTTTACAAATGAAACCTATGGTGCACTGTGATCCATTGCCCTTTCTAAAAACCTACAGCATGATATAAATGGTATTTCCTTTTTTCCCCTCTGTTCGAATTATCAGTAAAGAAAACTCTTTGACACCAGATGATTTGACAACTATAAGAACGTCTCTGTATGGACTGATCAAATATTTCCTAAGCAAAGGTGGGACGCATGAAGAGATTCAGAGCATTATGGGATACATAGCTGCCATCAATGATGAGGAGCAGGTACTTAAAGAGGGATTTTGTTTTTTACTTATATTTATTTTTTTCCAATTAATGTATATATGTGTGTTTCTTTAACATGAATGTACTTTGTAATGGAGGAAACTCACATGGAAATGAAGTGTTGCTTAATAAATGTAAAGGTAACATTTAATTAGTGTTAATCCCTTTGCTGCCCGATGCATACAGTTTAGTGAAAGAGTTAATGTTAGCCTGTATAAGGCCAGATTGGTTGTTTTTTTTTATACTTAACTTTTTCTAAATCAATAAACTTTTGGGGGATAACGGTACAGAAGACAATAAAAGGAAATAATAGGAGATCACAGCACCATCATACAACACCACATAAAATAATAAAAATATAGGGAAGGGGAAGGAATAGGGGAGCACACCACCATCAACCACCACCATATTAAAAAACATTTGTTCGAGATACAGAGAGTACAAACAGGAACATTACATAGCGACAGGATTATTGTTTATTCAAAGTTGAAAAACGCATGGCATTATAAGCAATCTGCATACAAGAGCTTCCTCCAGTGGTGAGCTGGGAACACCCCATTAATATTGGAGTGGAAGGATATAAATGTGATTATGAATTTAGATTATGATCATACCAGAGGTTGAGCCAAACAGATCATTATATCTTGCCCAGGGTTCCCAAATTTAGAAGACACTAGAACAGGAATCGTTGCTCATAGCCGTCATTTTCTCCACCTGGAAGGTGTGCCAGATCTTTGCTTTAATTATTATGATGGAAGGGATGTAGTCTCTGTTTCATTATGTGGCTATTAAGACGGGTAGCCATATATACATATGGGTGATCAGTTTGATGTTGAATTGGTCTTCCCAGTAGGTCTGACCATGGGTCAAGCGGAACTGAAATACTAAGGACTCTACTAATCAAATTATAGATGCATTTCCACAGAGGAGTAATCTTTGAGCAGTTCCACCACATGGATGAAGGATCCTTCCTGACCCACAGCCTATTGTGCAGAGGGCAGGCCAGACTGTGGTTTAGAGATCCTACTAAAGTAGTAGAAGTGCTAAGGAACATGCAGCAAATCCCCTGTCATCTTCACTTCTGTATTTCTTTTAGCTTTGTGGTATTCTGGAGATGCTCCTTAACCTACTTAATACCAGCCCAACACAGGACCAGCTTTTTTTACTACTCTTCGAGCCCGGAAATGCTGACATTCTTTATGCTTTGCTGCTGAATCAGAGGTACTCTGATAGACTGAAAGAACTTGTCTTCAAGGTACAGTATCAACTAAACTGCTAATGCCAACCCGCTATAAAGTAATCGTTAATAATTGCGTTACCTGAAATATGCCAGAACTTGGTTATAAAGATGGGCTGAAAATGTGCTCCTGACATTTATTTTGAAGATGTATTTTACACACAGATACACACACACACACACCACACACCACACACCACACACCACACACCACACACCACACACCACACACCACACACCACACACCACACACACACACACACACACACACACACACACACACACACTGTCAATATCCAGATAGCTATGAAGATGTATAAATATATCTACTGTAAGTATCTGTCTACAGATAATAGCTGTGCAGTATCACTTAATGAGGATTTATTTCCTGTAATGGTTGACATTTAATTAACTTTTACAGTATTCCCTACAAAAGGAGGTACATCTTAATTGCAAATTGGTCGTTTAATTCTATTTGATCTTTCTTAATTGAATTAGCAGACGGAACACCATTACAATTCAGAAATGTCAATATTTTATCATGCACAAATGTGTCCACTAAGAACGTGTCTGTTCTTAGGAAGATAAAGTGTGCAGATGTTCTTATGTTAATAATGGTTCCTCTTTACAATAGATATCTTTAAAAAATAAAAAAAATAAAAATCAGACATTTTATTTTAGAAAGGGAAAGTGTACAGGGATATACCAAATAATTAAACATCGGAAGGATGTTGATCCAGGGAGTAATCTGATTGCCATTATTTGGAGTCAGGAAGGAATTAAGGGGAAATATTATCAGGCATCATTGGATGATGTTTCACTGGGGTTTTTTGTTTGCCTTCCTCTGGATCAAAATACTGTAAATACAAATATAGGAGGAGTATCTGTCGTCTAAATGTAACATAGGTTGAATCGATGGAGATATGACTGTTTTCAACCTCATTTACTGTGTAACGATCTTAAAACCCATTGTCTTTGCAGATATTAGAACAGCTGCTGAAGTGTAATAAAGTTTATGAGCGGAGTAAACAACGCATGCGTCTTCGAGAAGTTGGATACTCCGGTCTGGGTCTGCTCCTGAATGAAGCTCCTGTTACCACTTTACTAATAAGAGGACTTCTGAACCAAATTCTCAATTCGGGTAATTTGAGGAAGTGTTGCACCTAGTGGGCAATATTTACTACGAGGTGCTATTCCACAAGGCACCGTCCAGCACCAGAAGACACTTTATGGACTATTCAAGTGTAGCTGGTTTCCACTGGGTCTCGAACTAGATGTTGAAAACTTTGCTGTGAATTCATTAGCCCCGATTATCAGCTGGAGTAGCAGATATGGAGAGGTGGAGGAAGAGCTGGCTGTTGAGAGAGCAATTGGGCGAAATGTGGGGGTGGAAGGAAAAAGAGAGGGGGGCATTGTGAGGTGGGGGCGGGGAATGATATGGACCATTTGCAGCGCTATGTCTTTCCAGGAGGCCATAAGTTTGTTAGGAGAAAACCAGTTGTTACAAATGTGAATATCACCCCTGGTGTCTCTGGAAGGTGTCTTATGGAATAGCTCTGTTTGGCAAATATGGCCCGATGTTCTTTCTTTAATAGATATGTACAGGAAAATAACTAGTGTGTATCGCCCCTAACCTTGGCTATTGCATCATTATCAGATTTGCAATGTGGTGTAAGCTCCTAAAATGTATAATAAAGAAACTTGTGTGTTAGTATATAGCCATATGCTATTTATTAATAGGGTACCAATGCCCTCAAAAATGTATCTAGAGGATGGAAAGTTCAGATCAATATCATGTTGTAATGTTTTACTCTTGCATCCCCTTCTACAAGGCCAAGGTTTTATCGTCTCATAATTAAAAATTCGAAAGTGAAAGATACTCAACCATAATGTTTCTTGTCTTATGAATATACAAGTACAATGCTGCACACCATAAACTGGAAATAGATACTTGCTGTTACCGGTGCTCCTGGTCCAGGGGAGTTCCTGTCAGTGAAAAAACTCCAAGACAAGAAAAAATTGCAGGTTCCAGGGCACTACGGATTTTCAATAGAATTTATTATCTCGTGAACATGTGTTCATGAGATGATAAATTCTATTGAAAATCCATTGTGCCCTTTAACCTTCAATTTTTTCTTGTCTTATGAAACCATATTTTATGCCAAACCCGCTCCCGTTAACTAAAATGGGGTTACATTTACAGCTGCATTTTGATTGAAAGATTTTGTTCTTTTTTAGATGCTAAATAACCTGAAATAACTACACAATGATGAACAGCATTTCTTTTTCTAACCATTATAGTTTAAAAGGGAACAGCAGTTGATTGATTAAAAAGACAGTGTGTGAACATTTCCAGACCATAGCTTGTGTTATCTTTGAAGTGGGAGCAGTTTTTAAAGGGCCTGGTGAGGTATAATAATGTCTAGTGCCACTTCTTAATGTGGAAAAACAAATTGTTGTTATTTAAAATACAGGTAATAGATGGATTGCACAATATAAATGTAGAGCATAGTATAAAATATGCATTTGTATTAGGTTCATGTCAATGAATCCAAAATGTTTTCTTCCCAAAAAACAGACTTGGTTATTTACAAGGACCTACTAGCTGTGGTATACTTGGCTCACAGAGCGCCCCTAGCTGTGAGAGTCACCATCTGCAAAAAGGTCAGTTTACTTAACACATTTTTCATTTGTTTAATTTTGGCAACTAATGTGACAGGAGTCCTAAAACACACAGGCCCTTATTCTATAAATTGCCTTAGTGTGAATCTGACTGTAGCATATGGAATGCCCCATTGAAGTCAATAGGGCTTTTCATGGGTATGATTGCATTTTATAGAATAAGAACCATAGAGTCTTCATTCTGCTTTTATAGTCTGTCAGGTTGTTCTTAGCTGAGCTATTAAAATGAGAAGAGAGAGAGAGAGAGAGATGACCAGTTCAAGTGTTTGAATCTAAATGTCACCAATCTGAATTAAAAAAAAGGATTGATTGCCTCCTCCCTGACACTAAGTGGCTGTTAGGGGATGATTGTGAAAACCTCTGAATAACAGCTTTTAAGCCAAAAGGGATAACATGTTAGATTTATATAAGCAATTGATATAGCCAAAATATACCAAACTATTGTAACTTACATAGGTGATTAATGACAAAGGACGGTCACTTCTCTAGATGTTACTTAGTTTTTTAGATATTGCTCTGGTGTTGGAATCTGTGAAACGAGTCTGGTGGCGCTAAATTTCTTAGTTATTTTTATTTTTATGACCAATTTGTATTGCTTCATTGGACATTGATTATTTATCTTCGGTTTATACCTAACATAATTAAAATACTTAACTATTAATTAGACCTTCTACTTGCAGATGTTATTCAATGCTTTGCATGTATCTCTGGTAGGGAAGAGGTTCAATCAAGCTTGGTAGCATATGCCTCAAAATACCTGTAACACATAGTTTCTTGCATCCTGTGCAGATCCTGCAGCTTTTCAAGCTCCAACCAGATGCAGTTCATCAGATTACTCAACAAATAGGCTGGCAGGAGACATGGGTGAGATTCTTCTTCAAAGAAAACTCAGAGTCCAAGAACATCTTTAGAGCGAACCATGGGGACTGTAGAAAGGAGGAGTACAAGAACACCATAAGTGAGACCCCAGAGAAGACTTCGCCTGAGTGGGGAGATGGGGATAAAGCAGACAGCTTTGCCTCAACCAACAACTCGTGTGAAAACTGGTGTTCTGGGGAAAGTAAATCCCTGAATTCAAGTATCCAGTCAACATGCACATTGCTGGATGAGGAGGAGGAGGCGTCATTTAGTGAGACGCAGCTAAAGGTGGAGGACCAAGAAGAGTTGTGGCCCATTGACCATTCACACCTGACTTTGGAGCTAGCTCCTTTTGATTTGGTGGGAGATAGCGGAAACCAAACACCAGCAAGCTTGACCAGTACTCCATCACCTCTAGAGACGTCAAAGTCGTTCAGTATGAATCAGTCGGATAAAGAGTTCAGCAACTCAAATGACGGACTCTTCAGTGATGACCTCTCTCTCAGTGTGAACTTGGAAAGCAGAGAGGTAAGGAATTGTCAGATTCTTCTGAGTCCTCTTTGTTGCCATAGAGGCCTGTAACATTGCATAGTCATCTCGTGGAACTTGATAGTATGAAATTGTAGTATAGTTCTCCAGCATCACACTGAATAATATTTTTGTTTTCTTATTTAGCACTGATGGGGTACACAGAATAGTTTACAGGCACAGTAAAGAGCTTAAATTCCCTTGACTTCAAACTTCAACCATGATCTGCCCGTCGATAAATTAACTTTCCCAATGCAGTATCTTCTTTCGAAGGGTATAGAGGTATGGTCAAAGCATACATTCACTCCCACCTTTACATTACTCTGTGCTGTAGGTGGGTCAAGGTGTAGCTTATGACATAAACATGTTCTGATGTCTCCTTTATATGAAAAAAGGGTCAACAGATATACAGCTTGGACAGAATCCATATTGGTAATTTTGTAAATGATTTAGGATTTTTTTTTATGCTAGAATTTCAGCTGGGCCGGATGCCCTAATTTCAATTTCTGTTAAAAGTGGCTGTGCCCATTTAGGTAAATAAAGCTATAGTTAGGTATTGTTCATGTTTTCATATTCTGACCCCCTAGGATTGTGAGGAGGAACTTTTGCAACTGCTGACTGAGATTCTGCTCTACTTAATGTGGAAAGGCCTTGACAAGTCCGATGAAGCCACCTGGATTGAAAGGGGACAAGTATTCTCCGCACTGACCAAGCTGGGGATGACCAATGAGTTGTTACGACCTTCTGATGAACTTAAACTGAAGTAAAGTTTCCCAAAATCATACACACTGATTCTACGGGACGAGAGAGACAGTGTCTAATTTTGAAGCAGCAGTTTCCCCTACTCGTTTTCTTTAATTTTACCTCACGTCCAGCTTTTTAACATAGATGGGAGGCAAGGGGGCGTTTCAGTTCGGGGGACACCCTGATTCCCAAGATGCATACCTGTAAACCTAGCTGCGATAACTCCAATGGAAACAAAATGGCGATTTTAATTTCCAGCGATACGAGGGCCAATTGGAGGCTGCAGCGTCATCCGTTGCAGCTCCTTATTGGCCCATGGTGGGGGATTTAAATAACTAGGAAGTAACGGTGCTAGCGTTCCCGGTATGTGTTTTGGTAACCAGGGGCCCTGAGAGCTGAACTCCCCCTCCCTCTTCCTCTCTCCCTCTCCCCCTCTCCCCCTCTCCCCCTCTCTTTGGCGGGAGATGATCAGAGGAGCAGCCGGCAGAGGAGATGTGGCAGAAGACACCGGAAGTAAAGACGACTTCCGGGTCAGACTGCTAGGGGGCGATCCTCCCCTGCCATCTTCCTCAGCAGCTAGTGCCTTTAACACAGGGGACTGCCCAGGCTATAGCTACACCCCTGCCCCAAATACATACAACACCCCCCCCCCCAAATACATATAAACCCCAAATACATTAAAAACAACCCCAAATACATACATACAAACCCCCCCCCCACCCCCCCCAAATACATACAATCAACCCCCAGCCCCCGAATACATTAAAAAAACACCCCCAAGTACATAATAAAAAATAAAAAAGCAAGATACATACAAACCCCAACCCCCAAATACAACCCCCCCTTCAAATACATACAACCCCCCTCACCCCCCAAATACATACTCATTTGGGGGGTGCCCCGGCTCTCCCCAGCTGTGTGGGCCTCAGAGAGAGGAATAGCTGGGGATAGCCGGGGCCTGGCGACCGGACAAAGCAGTTGGGGCCGATCTCTGGCTGGGCCCAACTTCTTTGCCCGGCTGCCGGTTCTCTCGTTGCCGCCGTGCCCTGGCTCTCCCCAGCTGTGGACCACCCTGACTGACAGTGACACTGTCCCACGCTGAGCCTCTGACACCGGTGCACGCCGGGCCTCTCTCTTTCATGCCGGTGTGCGCTGGAAGCTGGACCCAGTGCGCCTGCAGTCACCGGGCCCGGGGCACTTGTCCCGGCTCTCCACCCCTCTCACCCTCCCACCCTATTTTATACAGACAGACTGATTGCATATGTTTATTTTAATCTTTGTTGCAACAAATGATCTTTGGCAGATTCTTGGCTGCAGTGAATGTGTTATAAAACATCTTAGCATTTGAGTGTGTACAGAGCTCATGGACGGTGTATTAAAGCACAAATCCATGTTGCATTGCTTGTTTTTCTTTTTTGTTTGTTATAGGATTGAAGCAGGCGGTCTCCGGAGCTGAAACCCATTCATTTCAGCTCCGGGAACCCCCTGCTTCCAGAGATATTTACCTCCATAGGGGTGCCGGTATCTCTGCAGCCAGGGAGCCTGTGCGCCTAATATAATGGTGGTGTTTAAATGTCTCGCGACATGCATTCCAATAGGAAGCTGTGATATAATCTGTTGCGGCTTCCTATTCGCCCACCTGAGATGGACATTTAAACTTCACAGAGATACCGGCAGCATCTACGGAGGTAAGTATCTCTGGAAGCAGGGGGTTCCCGTAGCTGGTAATTAATGGGGTTCAGCTCAGGAGACCCCCTTCAATCCTATAATACATAAAAAATGAAAAAAACTATTGCTGCTTTAACAGCACTGCTTCATGGCAACAACATTTCCACTTATAACATGTCACATTACATTTATAGACTATATAGAGATAGTTCATTTTTCTTTTATATTGATGTATCCACTCAGTTGAAATGCATGTTTTTGTTTTTTACAGCTTGTTAGAGAACATGCCAGAATGGGTAGTGACGGAGACGAAATCGCTACCCGTTCATGCTGAAAATGCAAACAGGTTGCTGCACATTCTTCAGGATTTTCTACGGGCCGAGGGACTGGTCAACTCCCGCCTGTGGACTGAAAAGGTTGGTCAACGTATATGGCTGGCACCCAGGTTACAGATTTTAAAAGCATGCCTGCCAATTTCAGTCCCAATATTACCTATACCTTGTAGACAGATGTCATTTTATGTATGGTGCCATAGTATCATTTTAATAGAAGTAGCTGATCTGACAACATTCTCCTAATCTACAGCGTATGTCTGATTTGTTTAATAGCTGCTGGAAGAGGTCGTGACTCTCATGGACAGCCTGTCAGTGTGGTATTCGGCTGGCCCAGAATGGGAGACCCTCACCCAAGTTGAGTTTCATCTTTTGCTTGGTTTCATTGCACAGGACAATCTGCAGGTTGGTTGTGTACGAAGTACCTTTCATAAATGGCTCATTTATGCTTTGTCTGTACATGGTGTTATGGGTATTGAATTTGTGGTAAGCAACCTTAAAAAATTAGAAACCGAATCTCGTCAGAGACGACGTAGGTTTTCTCACACTGATTTTATAAACGTGTAACAGTTGCTTCTGCCTTATTTCTTTTCTTGAAAGGAGAACATGCCATTTCACAGCATTCAATTCTTGATTTACAACAAGTGGTAAAAGAGGTTATTTTATCCCCCGGACTTTTCAGCCTCTCTTGCTATTTTCATTATGTCCTCCCTTCTTCCATCCACTTTGTCTTACAATTCTTGTCCCGTTTTTTGGGGGGTGGGGGGTGCTATTAGCCATGTGCCAGGTTCCTACTCTTACATAGTTACATCGTAGATGGGGTTGAAAAAATACTTATGTCTAGTTCAATATATGTTAAATTTAGATGACAGATACTTATCCTATATTTGTATATTTCTCATGGCTGACGTGTCCTGTAGTCACCTTCTGCCACTGTCTTCCATTATATGCTGTCACGGTAGACCATGTCTCTTAACACATTTATATTTCTGGGATCAGTGAATAGGTAAAACAAGGCAGTGAAATAAAATGGGGTTTATTTGGATAAAACCTCGGAAATACAACAAAATGCAGAAATATGCACACTTACTGGGGTCTGGGGTATGAGATCTAGCCTTTCCTAGGTGCAGGGCTGCCGCTTGCAAGGGCTTACCCTGAACGGAACCTTGTTCCGGACGTCCTGGACCGAGATTCAGCAGAAACTCCTGACCGGGATCTAGTCCCGATACTCCTGGAACTGTTTTCGGTAGGAACTCCTGACCGCGACCACTACATTCTAAAATGAGAACTTAGTCCTCACGTCTGACTTAGTATCTGCAGGGAAGGCTTTCCTAGCTTCAAAATGAAGCCGGTTGCTCTTTTATTTGGGACAGAGCAACTTTGAAAAGCCCGCCCTAGCTTCATCGACTCAAGCCACAAAATCATCTGGTTCTCTGACTGTGGCTTCTCCTTACTTATCCTCCGTGAAGCCATGTTCAGCATGGAGGAAGGAGGAGTGACCAATCGGAGTGTGGGAATTCCTCCCGCCAGCCAATAGAAACAGGGGCTCGTCTCTGGGCTGACGTCAGAGGAGGAGGCGTGCCAAGCCGGCTAGAAAAGCCGGGTGAGTGGGAAATATGATTTAGCCAATGGGAGAAGCGCCTACGAGCTGCATCTCCCCCAGCTAACTCATTGCCACCCGCTGGGCAGGCTCACCAAGTTGAGCAGATACAAAAGGTGTCCCCACAGTGTGCCCATTGTTCTCCAGACTTGACAATTTGCCCTTCCTCGCCCATCAACGGTCTTCTCAACTCTGGACATTCTCTCCTCTGTGAACTACTGACTCTATACAGACATGTCGGCGTCTATATTGATGCCCTGGCTGACTGTATAGAGCCTTATAGTAAATGTCTAAAACATTATAAAGTATACTTTAATAAAGTATACACATTGAGGAACCTTATATTTATAAGGGAAATGGATTTGGGATATTTGGGCTCGAAATCCAGGAGTCTGGGGGACACTGGGTTGCCCCGGTGTTATTCACCCCACGTACCGGCAAATCATGCCTGCGCGCCGGGGAGAATTAAAGGACTACCGGTAACTTCGGCCCCCTTACTCCTGCAAACAAAGTAATTGCATTTCTACCCAAATATCCCCCCTAAAACTGACACCCAAGAACTCACACAGTTCTAAGGCCAAGGGAACATGAAAACAGAAAAAGCAGGGGTCAATTTATTTTCTACATGTATTATCCCTGGTTTATGGTGCTTATGTAGCTACCAGGGACACCACGGTTTCAGGGGTAACCAGAGGGCGTAACCTTTATTATGTAGCCTGTTTACCCCTTACCCGTCACATGTTCCAGTTTTGAATGAGAGCCTAGTGAATTAAAAAGGCAATCCAAGAAGGCAATTTGTTTTGCAATTTTTGCTGAACCCCATTCATTTCAGCTCCGGGAACCCCCTGCTTCCAGAGATACTTACTGTACCTCCGTAGGGAGTGCTGGTAGCTGCTCATTTCGGCTAGCAGGGATCACGTAATGGAAACGGGATAATGGTCAGCGCAGACTGTCAATCTCAGAGATTTAGAAAGACAATAATAAAGGCAACTTGTTAACACCTTAACAAGTTGCCTTTATTATTGTCTTTCTAAATCTCTGAGATTGACAGTCTGCGCTGACCATTATCCCGTTTCCATGCCGCTCTAAGAAGATCTGGGGTTGATCTTCTCTGGGTCAAGCTGCAAAGCATTTTGAAGGGTCCAGTACAGTATTGATTTTCTGGTCTTTTGATTGTGTTATACTCTTATGCACGTTACATCTTTTAGGGAGCGCCCCAGTTTTTGTTTGTTCTAGGGATCACGTAATGACTGCTTTTCACAGCTACCGCATCCTGTGGGCCAATAGGAAGCAGTGACGTCATCCGATGGAGCTTCCTGTTGGCCCAAATGACGCGGGAGCTTTAAAAAGCAGAGGGAAACCTGCACCCACATTGGAGGTAAGTACCTCCGGAAGCAGGGGGTCTTTGGAGCTTAAATTAATGGAGTTCAGGTCCAGAGACCCCCTGCTTCAATCCTATATTACAAAATGTAAACCTTTGAACCAAAAAAAATCACCCACTTAGATTGTTCCTTTGAAGCTAACAAACTTTATTTTACTGAACATCGCTTTTACACAAAGTACATGCTGATCTCTTTGTATTATGGCTTGTGTATTCTCCCTTTAGATATGTGCTATGGCTACAGCAAAGATGAATACCCTATTACAGACCAAAGTGATTGAGAATCAAGAGGAAGCATGTTACCTCTTAGGGAAACTGGAAGGCATTCTCAGCAAATCTATCCGGGAGAAGACTGAAACGTATACATTCCTTATCCCAATTGTGCGGACTCTGGTGTCCAAGATTTACAACCTGCTTTACATGAACTTGCACCTTCCCGCACTTCCCATAACCAACGGCAGCCCTTCCTTTTTTGAAGACTTCCAGGAGTATTGCAATTTTGATGAATGGAGAATCTACATTGATAAATATGTAAGTCACTCCCAGGCCCTATTTTATTTTACAAGGCAGTTGGGTAACATCTTCGCACACAGTATTTGGTTTGTTCCAATGCCTGCTCCATGTGGTAGTTCCTAATCAGGACTATTTCACTTTATTGAGTAAGCCCCTTGGACTGGAATATCTTTAATTAAATTGGGTCCGCACATTCACTCTTTAAAGTCTGAAGTAAGAGTAATGATTGTTCAACCCTTGAAGTCAGCAGAGTTTCTTCCAAGCGACTCTGAGAAGGGAGTGGGAACTGCAGGCTTGTTTGATGTATAGCAGATATCGAACCACAGTCCAGAAAACCAGTGCTACAGAACCTCGTGTGTGTCTGTGTGTGTCTGTGTGTTCCCATATCAGTCCAGAAAATAGAATTATATATTTAAGGTGTTCAGGAGATTTCCGTTCATCTGTTTTGATAGTAGTGTGTGATAATAATCTCACTCAAAGTTTAGTGGAAAAATAAGACAAATGTTTTTCTCTCCAAATGGGGTTTATGGATAATAGGGACAGATGTCGCCTGTTAGACCAGTCTGAACTGTTCTCGACCCCACTTACACGGAGTAACCACTTACAGTATATGAAGCAAAACACAATGTGGATAGTAAATCCCAGATGATAGGTGAAACCACCTTGGTATTGGTTAGTACTCACAGTAGATGAGAAATTCTTGACTCCTTTTGGTGTGCTTCCAGCAATGAAAATAACAATATTTGTTAATCCCAGGATAGGGTCAGCAGTGTACAGCAACCGGAACTGTTCCGGTTGCTGTGCACTGCTGACCCTATCATACAGAAGAAAAAGGACCCAGTCTTGCAGCACTCAATCACTCGGAATGTAATGTTGTAAATTTAAAATATACTTTATTGATAACCTTGAATAAAAAATAGGGGGTTAAAACGTAATTAAATGATGATAAACAGCTCGTGACTGTATCCTATATACCCCACCTACGGTAAGGTGGGTAGGTGTAAATAGAATCCCTAATAAATATTGGGGATCAAGCGCTACGGATAGTAGCTACCTAAAAATATAGGAAAAAGGAGCCTCTGAGAGCCCACTTGAAGACACTCTCCTTGCGAGTGTATCCAGGCGTATGATACGTACTAAATTGATACACTGAGGATAGGTACAATATTTAGTATGGCATAATGTGCGCTTGGTTAGACCTATATGATGTCTGTCCCTGATATAGATATGCGCTGTGTGAGCCAGGTCTATGGTGAGAACCTGTGTAGCCCCCACTATTGATCATAGGTGCAGGCTCATGGACATACTGCGTAGAAAGATACAGGATAGTATGGCATTGGCTAAGGCATAAAATAATCCTCTAGACACCTAAACTGTAGGTGAGGTAGGTTGTTGTTGACCAGGGTAAACCTTAACTCGTGTCAATATAGGTTGTCAGTGTTATCTGCTGTTGCTGCCCAATGGACGCTGTATAAGGAGCCAGATGCAGATACTAGGTATATATATGCAAATACCCTGACGTGAGCGTGATACTGTGCTGCGCACAAAGGGTGAATTATGGCATAAAGGCAACTTCCAACGTGTATGCAGCGGCACAGGAGGGTTAGCACTAATCAATGAATGTGATGTTGTAGGCTGTAACCCCCTGCATTGCTGTTCAGCAGATAAAGGGTTAATATATAATATAAAGCCAAATGTTCAGCTCAAAGGAGTGTGGTGTAAGGATGGTTGAACCAGGGTTTAGTAAGTGAAACCCATAAGCGCACCACCCTCCCTCTCAAAGATCAGATGACCTGTATCTGTAACCAAGTGGAGGAACTAACTAATAACGCACAGTCCCCTACATCAGCGCTGGTCCTGGTTATATCAGCGCTGATGTGCTCGAGGACTTGCCTGTCTGAAGGTGAGCAACTCAATAGCCCCTCTGGCTGGAGGATCCCGCGATAGTGTTAT
Organism: Ascaphus truei; assembly: GCF_040206685.1. Classification (NCBI taxonomy): domain Eukaryota; kingdom Metazoa; phylum Chordata; class Amphibia; order Anura; family Ascaphidae; genus Ascaphus; species Ascaphus truei. The sequence goes on along the minus strand of NC_134489.1, from coordinate 59,800,563 downwards.
ATAGCGCGATCCCATGTAACATGCACAGGCAGGGAAGCTTAGGATGTACACAGACGCTGATGAATATCAGAATGCTGCTGCATTTTAAATAAATGAGCTTCCCGCGTGTGCAGGAGGTAAACTGCCGACGCGCGCGTTTCACGTAGTGAACGCTTCTTCAGGGCACGTACGTACGTGCCCTGAAGAAGCGTTCACTACGTGAAACGCGCGCGTCGGCAGTTTACCTCCTGCACACGCGGGAAGCTCATTTATTTAAAATGCAGCAGCATTCTGATATTCATCAGCGTCTGTGTACATCCTAAGCTTCCCTGCCTGTGCATGTTACATGGGATCGCGCTATATAACACTATCGCGGGATCCTCCAGCCAGAGGGGCTATTGAGTTGCTCACCTTCAGACAGGCAAGTCCTCGAGCACATCAGCGCTGATATAACCAGGACCAGCGCTGATGTAGGGGACTGTGCGTTATTAGTTAGTTCCTCCACTTGGTTACAGATACAGGTCATCTGATCTTTGAGAGGGAGGGTGGTGCGCTTATGGGTTTCACTTACTAAACCCTGGTTCAACCATCCTTACACCACACTCCTTTGAGCTGAACATTTGGCTTTATATTATATATTAACCCTTTATCTGCTGAACAGCAATGCAGGGGGTTACAGCCTACAACATCACATTCATTGATTAGTGCTAACCCTCCTGTGCCGCTGCATACACGTTGGAAGTTGCCTTTATGCCATAATTCACCCTTTGTGCGCAGCACAGTATCACGCTCACGTCAGGGTATTTGCATATATATACCTAGTATCTGCATCTGGCTCCTTATACAGCGTCCATTGGGCAGCAACAGCAGATAACACTGACAACCTATATTGACACGAGTTAAGGTTTACCCTGGTCAACAACAACCTACCTCACCTACAGTTTAGGTGTCTAGAGGATTATTTTATGCCTTAGCCAATGCCATACTATCCTGTATCTTTCTACGCAGTATGTCCATGAGCCTGCACCTATGATCAATAGTGGGGGCTACACAGGTTCTCACCATAGACCTGGCTCACACAGCGTATATCTATATCAGGGACAGACATCATATAGGTCTAACCAAGCGCACATTATGCCATACTAAATATTGTACCTATCCTCAGTGTATCAATTTAGTACGTATCATACGCCTGGATACACTCGCAAGGAGAGTGTCTTCAAGTGGGCTCTCAGAGGCTCCTTTTTCCTATATTTTTAGGTAGCTACTATCCGTAGCGCTTGATCCCCAATATTTATTAGGGATTCTATTTACACCTACCCACCTTACCGTAGGTGGGGTATATAGGATACAGTCACGAGCTGTTTATCATCATTTAATTACGTTTTAACCCCCTATTTTTTATTCAAGGTTATCAATAAAGTATATTTTAAATTTACAACATTACATTCCGAGTGATTGAGTGCTGCAAGACTGGGTCCTTTTTCTTCTGTATGATATTATCACGTCTCCATCCAGTCAGCACCTCACTGTGGTCTAACACTAGCTGTGCGGGTTCCTTTTGCGTGTAGCACTGCTGACCCTATCCTGGGATTCACAAATATTGTTTGATGTGTGGGTTTCAGGTCAACACTTGAAACTACCTCCATCACGGGTGCGCAAACTTTTTTTGTTTGCGCCTCCCTGCCTGCTCTCCTCCCCCCCTTACCTTTTCTCTGGCATTGGTGGCGTTATTTGATGTTACAGTCTATTTTTATAGACCATGTTATTTTAGATTTGGGAATATGCATATTCTGCGGGTTTTACTAAATATTTGTCTTGACCTGCTCACCATCTTCTCCTATATTTGACACAATGACAGTACAATATTGCAGTCCTCCCGACCTCAGTCCATATTGGTGTTTCGGGATTTTCGCTAACGACTCATTATAATACAGTAAACTTCTTGCCTTTTTTATATGCCAAGGCAGTGTTTTTTTTTTTACCATTCGGCTACTCCTTTAGTTTACTTCCTAACTCTTTAGAGATCCTTATGTGTCTCTCAAGCTGTCCTTTACTTTCACCTCGCCTCTGAAAGGAGTAAAATGATCATTTACAGTAGTGTGACATTGTAAGGGAAACGTTATCCGTATTAGTCTGCCAATCCTCGGCGTCAAAACACTACAGTACATGGCCTGACATATAGAAGTGATTAAAGAGGCAATCCAAGCGGGCAATTTCTTTTTGCAAATGTTTTTCTTTTTTAACATGGGTTTGAAGCAGGGCGTCTCCGGAGCTGAACCCCATTAATTTCACCGCTCGGCTAGCAGGGATCACGTAATGGCCGCTTTTCAAAGCTCCCGCCCCCTGCAGGCCAATAGGACGCTGTGACATCTGGCGAGGCTTCCTATTGGCCCACGGGGTGTGGGAGCTTTAAATTTGCAAGAGATCTCAGCACTCGCTTTGGCGGTAAATATCTCTGGAAGCAGGGGGTGCCCGTAGCTGAAATTAATGAGGGTCAGCTCCAGAAACCCACTGCTTGATTCCCATGTTAAAAAATAAACAAAATTTGGATTGTTCCTTTTAAGACCGTAATGGAGAGAGACGTTTTTAAATGCAGCGATTAGTCATATGTAAAGTGTCGCTGAAGATTTTCTTTTATTGCAATGTATTCATATTCAGTCTCGATTCTGTTGCACCAGATTATTCCATACATGAAGCAGTATGAAGTGACCACATTTAGCAGAGGCCACGAACAAATGGCTCTATATTGGAAGGACTGCTATGAAGCACTAATGGTGAACATGCACAAAAGAGAGAGAGAACGGGGTGAGAGCAAGCTGAAATTTCAGGTAAAGCGCACATATATATTTTATCTCCCTCTCATATAGCTGCTGTGCAGGGTAAGATGCTGTTATATATTTTTTTTTTGCTACTAAAGGGGCCTGCAACCCATTGCATTTTCTTTTTTTAAATCTTTATTTTTTAGACAGAAATTCTGCAGCTAAAATAAAAGAATAGAGAATAAGAAAAAAACAAAGTCATAATACCTAATGGATCCCATCGGGTTTAAAGCCAGCCATAGGATTTCTTAATGAATTCATTACTGAGGTGCGACAATGGAAAATAGTATCAAGTGCGCAATGAAATACAAGAAACAAATCTATATCTGTGTTGGTGTTACCAGCGCATTCCAATCTTTAGCAATCATTACTTTGGGAGTTTTTGGAATAGAAACCCAGTGCACATAATTGATTTGAGTTTTGCCAGGTGGGCGATAAAGAACAATTTGGAACTGCTAATATAGGTGTTCTTCCTAAATATAGTTTACACATGAGCTTTCGATCACCATCATGTATCACGAAATGGAAGCCAGCTTGCAATCACCTTGTTATTTAAAGCCGCAATACACCTGCCAAACATTTGCACTTCCTGTTTTTTTTGTTTTTTTTAAAGATGTCATCCGTTGCCACTTTATTTTGGTCTGTGATTTGGTATGCAGTTTGATTTCCCAGGATGAAAAGTATCCCCGGACAAACAAACATTAAAAACGAGCAGACGGGATTTCTGGTGTAATGTTTTCTCTGAGGTGCATATAGTGCATTTTTGGGCAGGCCTCCTTCATAGTTGTCAGATTAAAACCAGTGCTAACATTTACGTTCTATAAAATAAGTCTCCCGAAATGCACGTCTTTAAATATATTTTGCATGGGTTAACTTTTTTTTTTTCTTAAAATTCAGGAATTATTTTTAGAGCCATTCAGCAGAAAGGGGCGTCAGGAGAACTCGCGTTATAACAGCATGCTGAAGCAAATCAACAGCCAGTGCACAGCCATGTTACGGCAGTGGAAAGCAGCACAGAGATACCTCTCTTGGGAACGTGGACCATGGGCAGACAGGTTGGATTTACACTTACTTTTTATCCTCTTTGACATTAATTTAACATCCCCATTATATGGCCAACTGATCATCATCTGCACCAAATTGGTTACATTAGTTTAACAAAAAAATAATTTTCAATTGCAGCCTGAAGCTAGTTTTGTTAGTCTAAATAAAGAGACTAAAAAGAAGAACTAAATGTGATTTACGTCAATAAGTCTGTGTAGATATCCCTTCTTTCTAATACAAACTTGCAATGTGATCCACACTTGAGTTTATACTTTGTTCATTTTATATACAGTAGTATAGTATTTTATCTGGATAAATGTGTTCTAAATACATTTCTGTATATATTTGTAGTAACTAAGGAGGGAGAGGGAGTAGGTGGTATGATACCTTTTATTGAACCAACAAGTAGTTGATATGTTGCAAGCTTTCAAGCTTCTTGTGGTCCTTCATCAGGTGCCCCGGTAAAGGTCCCGAGAGGTTCAAAAGCTTCTAACATTTCAACTACTTGTTGGTCCAACAAAAGGTATCATACCACCTCCTCCCTCTCCCTCCTTAGTTACTACATGGCAGAAAGGACCAGTCCGGCTTCCCACCCTTCTTTGCTTTCTATATTTGGTGAGTTTACATTCACATATTGATTTGATTATATTACTTGAATGTACCACATTTTGTGCATCTTTGTACGCTAAAATTGCATTTATTATTTGTAACATGTTTTGCTGTGGTTTCATTATGATATTCAATCCAGATGAATCGACAGCAATTTCTGGCTTTATTGATATATTTGTGACTTTAGCGCCACATTGTTTGCAGTTCTAAATACGTTCCCAATCACAGTTTTTTTTATTTTTTTATTTTTTTAAATCTATCTGCTTCCTTATTTTATATAGGAAAGAAAATGTGAACCACTGGAAACTCTCCAACGTGGAAAATTTCTCGCGCATGAGGCTTAAACTAGTGCAGAATAACAACTTTGATCCCCACTTGGAAGCCAGTGCATTGAGGGACAACCTAGGTGAGTCCGTATGAATTAAAAGGTTAAATGTGCAAACATGATCAACGTTATAGACCTATTTGGAACATGATGATCTAGGCCAGTAGTTCCCAACCTTTTTTACATTGTGAATCCGCCTGCTAGAAAATATTTGTTTGGTTAATCCCTATAACTGGAACAATTGGGCGCCACGCATAGTCCGTCACCCCAGTGAAACCATTTCTCCCATCCTCATCTCCCTCTCTTTCCCAGTCTCCTATCTCTCTCTCTCCCAGCTCTCCCCCTCTCTCCCCCCCCTGTCCTCTCTCTTTCGCCTCCTCTCCTTCCCCTGTCCTCTCCTCCCCCCCTCCGTCCTCTCACTCTCGACCCCCCCCCCGCCTGTACTCTTTCTTTCTCGCCAGGACATTTGGTCACCGGCAGTTAGTCGCTGCAGGCAATTGTTACCTTAACCCCTTACCCTAAGGGGATACGCAGGCAACTCTTCAAGTCGCTAGCATGTGATACTGCAGAGTGCAGAGAATTACTTCCACTGCCCTGCATCCACCATTACCCTTTTTTCTGTTCACTCCCTGGGATACTCCTCAAAAACTCCTAGGGTGCGTGAACCACCGGCTGGGTAACAGTGGGCTAGGTTTTTAATCAACATTTCAGGAGTCCCATGTGACTGGGGGGACTATATCACACAGAGTAGAACAGCAGCGTAAAGCCATAATAATTGTGTCTGAAAGGTTAATCAAGTTATAGTCCAAATGATTCTGTATGTATCCTGCAGGTGTCCTGCAGTCTGAACCTACAAGTGATTCACTGCTGTTGGAAGCCGTGAAGCAGGTTAAAGTCAGTGACCTTGAGGATGACGGACTTGAACTCCCAGAGGAGGACATTACAGGAAACGTGTACGTAAAACAGATCAGCATTCAGATTTCTGTCTAAGATGTGAGGGACTGGCAACATTTGCACCATTTCCTCTTTGCTGCCAAAGATTCTCCGTTACTTTATTTTCTGAATTCAAATTCAGTTTTTTTGTGGTTGCTTTAGAAATGAGAAGGAGGAGCAGAGTCAGAAGGAAAAGCTAGTGCTGTTGGAGGACTGCGAGCTCATCACAGTAATGGATGTGATCCCTGGCCGCCTGGAAGTCACCACTCAGCACATTTATTTCTCTGACGGCAGCACTGACAAAGAGGAAGGTGGGAAGCTGTGCTTATATTTGACATTTCTTTTTTCTGCACTGACTTATTATGGCGTAGACATCTAATAGCTTTATAGGCCCTAGCGCTATGATATGTTTGTGGACCAAAATAAGACAGAAATCCACGAATTAAGAGTAAAAATTAGAGGCATTTTCATATTAGACACCAGCCATTAGATATGTGAACATCATTAAATCTTCTTGTAGACAATGAAAATATTTAATTGTGACACTTTTAAATGTTGACGTCCTCCTTGATTCCACATAGATCAGACTGGTTAAAGCTCAATCCTCGAAGGCGAACACTAGGCCAGGTTTCCAGGATTAACACATAATTAATAAGTTAACCTAGCTCTGAATATCACTAAGGCAATTTAGAAACATGGCCTGTTATTGGCTCTGAAGGACATGGGGTCCACTGACACATATGATTTATTCATTGAAATGGTTTACAAGTTGAGTTCATGTTTAGGTCATTCCTTCATTTGCTTGTAGGTGTGGGGTTCGATTTTAAGTGGCTCCTTTCCCAAATCCGAGAGGTGCACTTGCGTCGCTACAACTTAAGGAGGTCCGCCTTGGAGATTTTTCTGATTGACCAGACTAATTACTTTTTGAATTTCAAGAAAGAGGTATGAGTCAATTTCTAGTGAATTTACAGAGTTGTGTGGGAATCTACAGGGAGTTTTTAATCCAGTGTGCAGGATTACACGCTACCAAAACATACAATGGCATGGAAATAATAACTTTTTAAGAGAAAGATTGTTTCTTTCTTTTTAACATAAACAGTGTTGTGCCGCTGTTAGAATGTTTCATCCCTCTCTGATAAAACTAGAACGGTTTTTAATCAATTCTTTAGCAAGTATAAATACATTATAACCTCATTTAGTGAATTGGGATATTTCTTCCACTATTACATGTATTATTTTCTTGTAATAACTGTTAAGATAACTGAATAGGCAGAATTCATTTAAAAAAAAAAAAAGGAAAAAAAAAATGTACTCGCGAGGCCAGTAATGGTAGTTTCTCTCCAAAGTTTGTCCACCTCCAAGGTGCTTTTTATACCGTGAGCAACGCATTGGTAAAGTTTATTATGCCTTAACAAGTCCAATTCTGCAAGGGCACAATTGGACCCAATTAGAAGTCCGGACATGCACATTGTGATTCTTTGTCCTTTTTGTGATCACAAAATATTCAGCCTATGGAAAATTGCATTTATGATCCTTCTTACATGTTGCACAATGATTGTCCTTTGTTACAGGTGAGAAATAAAGTGTACAGTCGGATTCTGTCTCTTCGCCTTCCAAATATATATGGGACCCGGTCACCACAAGAATTACTGAAAACATCTGGCCTTACACAGGTTAGAGAGCCCAGAGTTATCCTATAGAAAATGTGATGCTAGTTCTCCGTTGTACTGGTACTTTTCAAGATTGTAATGTGTACAGCTTATCAAATGTACGTCAAGACGATTTAAAGGTGCCAACACATATTGGGGTTGCAGTAAAATAAAGCCCTTATTCATATAATCACCTTACTTCAAAATATTTAAATGTTTGCTTTATAGGTTCAAAGGATTAAGCCTCAAGCCCTGACCTCATGCAGTACAACAAATATCACAAATTATACAACACAGACTTTCACTATGGGCTGGTTGGGCTTTAAACTAAGGCAACAAATATATGTTTTTACATTGATATTGTATAGTATTCATTATGTATTATTTATATCTATATCTATATTTTTTAAACCATTGTATGTCCGTGTCTAGGGGCAATCTGATTGGTCCGTCGGTCTGTCACTCAGCCTCTGGCCAGTCAGATTGCTCCCCTGGCCCGCCCGCCCCCACACACCTCTCATTGGTCATACTCACCAGCCACTGACACCGCTACCCACGGGCATCGCCGCACGCTCCTCGGTGCCACCGCCTCACCTCTCCCCACTCCCCGTCACAGCAAACCCCAGCGCCTCCAGCAACACTACCAGCGAGCAGAGGCGCACGCTCCTCGGAGCTGCCGCCTCACCTGCAGGAGGGACCCCCCACATGCCTTCTGCAGCTCTCCGGGCTCAGCTCTCTCCGTGCAGCTCCCCCCCCCTCTCTCCCTCCACATGCCCTCTGTGCTCTCCGTGCAGCTCCCCCCCCTCTCGCCCTCCACATGCCCTCTGTGCTCTCTGTGCAGCTCTTCCCCCCCCTCTCCCTCTCCCTCCACATGCCCTCTGTGCTCTCCGTCCGGCTCCCGTCCGATCCCCGCCCCTCCCTAGCAGATGACTTGAGCTGGGGTGCGACTCCCCCGGGCTGCACGAGGGAGCTGCTGCTGGCTGTATGCTGTAAGGTAAGCAGCTCCCCCCCCCCCCCCCCCCACACACACACTCCCTCCTCTCTGGCCTCATCCCTCCGTCCCTCCTCCAACACACACATGTACACACACACACACACATGTAGACACACACACACATGTAGACACACACAATCACACATGTAGACACACACACACACACATGTAGACACCCACACATGTATACACACATGTAGACACACACACATGTAGACACACACACACATGTAGACACACACACACATGTAGACACACACACACATGTAGACACACACACATGTAGACACACACACATGTAGACACACACATGTAGACACACACACACACACACATGTAGACACACACACGTAGACACACACACACATACACACACACGTAGACACACACACACACCCATATGTAGACACACACACACACACATGTAGACACACACACACACATGTATACACACATGTATATACACACATGTATATACACACACACACACACACATGTATACACACACATGTATACATACACACACGTATACACACATGTATACACACACACGTATGCACACACACATGTACACACACACATGTAGACACATGTATACACACACACACGTATACACACACACTCGTATACACAGACGTATACACACACACACACGTATACACACTCACACACACGTATACACACTCACACACACATATATATATATATATATCACACATAGACACAGACACAGACACACACATATATATACACATATATATATATACACACACACACACGGTATCCCCAACACCACCACATCAGCACACCGGCATTCTCTGCCCCCCGCCATTCCCAGCCCCCATCAGCACCCACACATCAGTACCTTCGCACCTCCCCCATCACCACACCCACATCAGCATCCCCACATCAACACCAACCCCTCCCAAATCAGCACCCCGATACAATCACCATCACTACAGCCACAGCTGCAGTACCACCGCACACCGCCATGGGCCGCGTGGACCACTCCCCACCCAACCACCCAAATGCCACCCCCAAACCACAAACATCCCGGGCAACGCCGGGTCTCTCAGCTAGTTATATTTAAAATAGCAACTAGCTTAGATGTACATGCTCATGATTAGAAAGGTTGTCAAGATAGTAAGTGGGGGAAAAAAACTGGTAACGTTTTAACTGCACCTTCAAATTGACAGAATCGTGATGTTTATTGTTTGTGTATTTGTTTGTTCGTTCTAGAAATGGGTGAACAGAGAGATTTCAAACTTTGACTACCTTATTCAGCTAAACACAATAGCCGGGAGAACATATAATGATCTTGCACAATACCCTGTGGTAAGTTGCATTGTACGGAGTGCCCTTTAATAAGTGTTCTGAAGGTTCTAAACATATTCATGCAAACTTCTTATTTCCATTTAAGATCATAGGTAAATTCCTAAGGTGCATCACTGGTATTTTTTTATATTGTTTTTTTTTAATTCCCTTGGTAAATTGCTTTGCTTTTACTTCCTTGCATGGCCTGATCCCAGAATGAGAAACATACTGTAGGCTTATTCTTGCTAAGAAAAATGTTTTGTTTATTTTAGTTCCCTTGGGTGCTGCGAGATTATACATCAGAAGAGTTGGACCTGAATAACCCAGCAGTGTTTAGGGACCTATCCAAACCCATCGGAGTAGTAAATGATAAAAACGCAATAGCAGTGCAGGAAAAGTGAGTTTTTTTTTTCTTCTTAGTTTGTGCTTACACATTTGAGCAACAAATTCCAGTTAAACAATACAGATGACGCATGAATTCACCTCTGGGTGCTTACTAGTCTCATAGTTTACCTTGATCATGCTGGAGATTAAAGTAATACTATAGAACTGCTACTGTATATGTTTCTGCTACCACAAAGCTTCTTCTCTTTCAAGATCAGATCTTCAAAAAATAACATTGAAATTCTCTGAAAAGCCTGGAATTTCTGCCTTTAATGTGCAAATAATATGCTGTAAGGGAGTGATTCTCTTGTATATTGTAGTGGTTAGAGGGCCATATACAAACCAGTAAACTGGACCAAATACACATTTATAACAGGGAGTTAAAAATGCAGTAATAACTATGTGCTGCTAAATTATATCTTTTATAGAAGTAGAATTTTCTTTGCAAAGGAGAATGGTCAAAAGTGTATAGATATACTGAAATTTTCTGTAGACTGGGGAAGATAATTGTATCGCCTAAACACAAATTGCCGCTTTAAGGCATCAACCTCCCATGTAGGAGAATTAGAACAAAGACATTCTAGTTACCTATATCATGTGCAATTGCAGGTTTGAAAATTTTGAAGACCCCCTGGGGACCATTGACAAGTTCCATTATGGCACTCACTACTCGAACTCTGCTGGCGTGATGCATTATCTGATCCGAGTGGAACCCTTCACCACGCTGCACATCCAGCTCCAGAGTGGAAGGTACCTTAAAAAAATGCTAGATATTGTTTTTATTTGGCTGCAAGGAAATCAAGTACAATAAGAGAAACGCTCTGCACCACCATTAATGTGAAACTGCTGGATATTTCTTACTACTGCTTCATAGCCATTTGAAGGGGTTTGGTCAATCCAGATTAGTTTTACTGTCTGTATATAATAAAAAAGAGAATGCTGGCATCTGATTTACAGGAATTTATAGGCATTATATTGTATTACATTGACGCAAAACAAAATAATCGGGCATACAACATGTAATGAAAGAGGTTAGAAAGATCGCTTGGGGGAGAAACGGGGAGACAATGTTTACAATAAATATGCTGTTGTGCCGAAGGGGTGGAAGAGGATTTGCAGTGGAGTATTTAATTATTGGTCTCTGGTTGAGTAAAGCGCTTGTTTTCAGTAATTCCAACGCAATTTGGGTATAGTGCGCACCACTTGATGTCATCGCTATGACCTAACCGTCTCTCTGCTTTGTCACTATATAGATTTGACTGTGCTGATCGCCAGTTCCATTCCATCCCTGCAACCTGGCAGGCTCTTATAGATAACCCAAACGATGTGAAGGAACTTATACCAGAGTTTTTCTATTTCCCAGAATTCTTGGAAAATAAGAATGGTAAATCTTTTAATTGCCACTTCATTTATTATGACTTGCTTGCACTTAATCACACCTGTACTATGAAGTACGTATTCTGAGATGAGACATTGTTCTAACAAATACCATAATAAATAGAAGAACATGTGTATCAGACGAAATAAACTTGCGAATGATGCACATACTAAACTTAAGGAAAATAATCTTATTTTACAATGTCTATAATGTTCTAAACAGTCTCCAAAACAGATTTGAAAGAGGTTGAAACTGAGCAGAATGGAGTTCCCAAGTTTTCATGCAACAGTGATCCCTTTGTCAAACCAACTTCTCAACTGTGCTGCATTGTAATCAGCACCTCCCCCTCCCCCAGGCATTGGGGCACTAATATCAAACCACGTCCTATCCACGTTTCTAATAGTGAATGTCATGGTATGTAATATAGAATAGCTTTTTTCTGAAGACACCCCCCCTGAGTAATGTTACAGCATAGCACACACTTATTATGAATCATCTCGCTAAACCTCTTATGCAGCCAAGTGAATTTTCTCTTTCAGGATTTGATTTGGGTCGTTTACAGATCTCAAAAGAAAAAGTGAATGACGTCATTCTTCCTAAATGGGCCAAAACACCAGAAGATTTCATCCATAAGCACAGGAAGGCACTAGTAAGATCATCTGGCCTTGTATGCACTGTATATGGTCTGTTAGATCATGGGTATTGATTATTAAACACAATATCTATGTTCTCAGGAGTCAGAGTATGTGTCCGCCCACCTCCATGAATGGATAGATCTCATCTTTGGCTACAAGCAGAGGGGACCAGCTGCAGTGGAGGCACTTAATGTGTTCTATTATTGTAGCTATGAAGGTATTGTATCTGGCTCTTTAGTACCATTTATTTCTGGACTGATGTACATCATCCTTGACAAAAAATGACTGTGCCAATATTTCTAATATAGGAGCACATAATGTAGCAGAAAGTGCTCCAGACAAGAAGACAGTCTGGGCATCTTCCCTATTTTTTCTTGAGTAAACTCTTGAATCCATCACCTTTCACAAAGCAAAGAACACCTTTTGAAGGACACCTGGGATCATGGACAGAGAATGTGTAATACCATTTAGAGACTGTCAAATACTACCTACTCTGCTCTATCCATCTTCTTAATCACTCACGTGTATAGTCTTTTCTTTATCTGATATGTGCTAAAAAGACAATCTTGAGGCATGATAGGTAATATAGGAGGTGTATATTTGAAGGTGCTTTTTAGAACATTTGTGTATCTGTGTACATTTTAACTTTTTGCTCCCATAAATGCCAAACCAGGAGCCGTGGATCTCGATGCCTTGGCAGATGAAAAAGAAAGGAAAGCCTTAGAAGGGATGATCAACAATTTTGGACAGACGCCTTGTCAGCTGCTAAAGGTATATGATATTCATAGCCTTGGATACCTGGAATCAACATAGTGGGTTGTTTACTATAGTCACCTGGCTGCAAAACCAGTGCAAAAGAATTGGATTTACCGAAGGAAAAACTCTCGCTTTCTATCGGATTTCTTTTCTCTAATAAATCTGATTGGGTTTTAATAGGCCCCATAGTCTGTAAGCAAAGCAGTAGTGAAAACTTTTTTTGTTATACAATAATGTCTTCGCTAAGCAGGTTTTCAATATAATACTATATGCAAGACATTGCATGCTTGATTCGGTTTTCCCCATTATTCTAATTTGTGTACTGTCACCATTGTTCATTTCATTAAACATAATTCAGATCTCCTATACTTGAAGTAACCCCTACTCCACCTAAGTTGTTTTAATGTCAGGTGCATTGTTGCCACCAAATGATAAATCCCATCTTTTTTAGAGGGACATGGCTCTTAGGTTTTTGTTTTCTTTTTCAATTGCAACATAGGAGCCTCACCCTGTGCGTCTCTCTGCGGAAGAAGCCATACTAAAACAAGCCAAACTAGAGAGCACAACACTGAACCTGTTCCAAAACCTTCCCGAACTGAAGTCATTCTTTATAAAGGTAACCATTGAACTCCTCATACCCACTATCAAGATGTCAGGATTAGCTTGGAAAACGAAATAAATCTCCATTTTGATTGTAATGCTGTGTTTTCGTTTTCAAACCACATTATTCATTAACAAATCAGCCAATGAAATGAGACACGATTCTAATCCAGCGTGTTCAACTTGAACCTATAAAAACATTCTGGGTAAATTGTATACACTCTGAAGCCACCCTTCGGGTCATTTTCAGACCAGCCGCTGCGGAGTATATAGAATTTGCCCTTCTGTGTTTGAGTTAATTTAATGTCAATAATGGGGTACACAATATCACAGATATTTTACAGTTGGAACCAGTCCCTGAAGAGTTAATTGCAGGAAATCACACACACAATCCTGGAATGGCATTGTTGGGTACAGATCATTTTGTTCTGCTACTGCTGTAAAAATTAAAATAAAACAAAGACATAATATATCCACACTTGTTCTTGTGTTTAGTTCTCTATGCAAGATGTTATTTTTTTTTGGGGGGGGGGGGGGCTCCTCTCACACTTACTGTTTAGTTGTAGTGTCAACATTTTTACTGCCAAATGTTTAGATGAAGCCTGTGCTCCATATTTGTGCAAAATATTGTAGATTTAGAGAAATAAAACATACGTGTCGCTCTTTTCTTTTAGGGGATTAGTGATGGAATTCCTGTTGCCAAAGCCATCGTCCCAAAGAATCAGTTACGCTCTTTTATGTCTCAGGGGAGCCCAGAAGTATTGGTGAGCTTTTTTTTTTTACCCGCCGGATCATTTGTTATGATAACAGAAAACAAATGAAAGATGTATGTTGCCTGGACAAATAGGTTACACGGTGGGAGTGGATGTAAAAACTAATTGTATTCCACTGTGATAACAAGTTAGAATGTAAATCTCTTAACATTATTTATAAAACTATTTTGGTTTGCCTTGTTTATGTTGCCTAACAAAAACACATGCAATATTTAGCAGTAAATGCACTTTGGTATTTCCCAGTTCTCATCTGTGTTTTTTCTTTTCTCTGTAACTCCTTGCAGGTGACAGTAAGTCGGGACTCAGTTATTGGAACCCATGGTTGGCTGCCTTACGATAGAACCATCTCCAACTATTTTACGTTCATCAGGGATCCGACTGTGACTAATCCAAAGTGAGTAAAGCCTCCGAGAATTCTGCCTAAGTTGTGGTTATAGTACTTGCTACTGCGACGTTGCGCAGCGCTGTAGCAAGTACATGCAGTCCGTCGCAGGTGCCCAGACTGGGCGCGACAGCTGACGTCACGCGATCGGTGGAAGTCAAACAATTTTGATTTCTTCAGCGATCACCGTGTGACGTCGGTGGCACGTGAGCGGTTCAGCCAATGAGGGCGAACTGCTCACGGCCACACCTCCCTGTCGCCCTCTCTTGTCTCCTGTACCAGAGTACAGGAAACGCTAAAGCGACGGCTGACGTCACGCGGTCACGTCACTGTAGCTGTAACTATAAACGCAACCTAAAGAGGATGTTGATGATTTGTGTGGATTGTGCAGATCAGATTAATAAGATAACATTTTATAAGGGTACACTATTTCTATTCCAAAAAGCCACAGTGCTACCACTTTATGTTGTGTTTACGTGGTGCTTGGTCGTCAGAAATGAATCATTTGGTTGAAAGAAAAAGATATAACCGCCTGCAACATGCGTATGTTTTCCCCAAAGATCATTATGGCCACTTGAACTTTACTAGTGTCATGATAACCTCTTAAAACAACGACTGTAAACCTTGCCTGCAGAACCCAACGTCTCCTGACTGGCCCCTTTGCACCAGGCCTTGAGATCACCTCCAAACTCTTTGTGGTGTCACACGATGGGAAGTTACTGTTCAGTGGTGGTCACTGGGACAACAGCATCAGAGTAACATCTCTCACCAAGGGAAAAGTAATTGGGCAGCACATTAGGCACATGGGTAAGGAACTGAATCTTTTAATTTCCTTTTTACACACTACATACTTTGCCACCTTAAATTGCATTTGTGTCAGGTTGACCATGGTTTGGTGTAAAGGTGTATAGAATTAGTCTTAATAAGGAAGCCACTTTGCTTACAAGGCACTGAAGTGAATGGGGCTATTGTTGAAGGTCTAAATGTATAAACATGAACCAGGACTGTTTAATTATCTTCCACAAAGATCCACTTTCTGTCAAGTTAGAAGTCTCTGAACAATAAGGCACAGGCCTCAGCCCTCTGATTAAGTCCAGTTTTTATCTGTAGACTTGAGATGTGAATCCGGACTCAAGTCTGCAATTTGAGTATCCATGATATATACCTTTTCACTACCGTCAGCTTGATGGTATCCAATGCCG
Source organism: Ascaphus truei (assembly GCF_040206685.1). Classification (NCBI taxonomy): domain Eukaryota; kingdom Metazoa; phylum Chordata; class Amphibia; order Anura; family Ascaphidae; genus Ascaphus; species Ascaphus truei. Next base: position 59,784,784 of record NC_134489.1, on the reverse strand, counting down.
AATTTCACTTGAAAAGTTTCTGAAATTCTGTGCCCTGAAAAGTCACCTTGCATGTTATATTTCTTCTGTTTCCAGTGATTTCTAGAAATGTGTTTTGCTTGCAGTTATCTTGTAGTCCCACAGGTATCATAAAAACACAGAAGGGTCTGATTCACTAAACCACACCACCCTCTTGACGCAGAACTACACCATAGCACGGTTTAGTGCATGAAACCGAGACTTTTTACAACAGAAATGGCAAGCCATGCAAATATTCCAACCTTGATCTCAATGACTAAAAAAAAGAATAAACGGAAATTAATCAGGAACGTAGCACAGTAATAAAGCTTTCAGTCTTTCAGCAAATGTTAAAAAAGTGACATTCCCTCCTAGAACAAAATGGAGCTAATGGGAGTAACATGTTTAATAGGTGAAATGTAGGTGACTTACACATTCAGAAAATCTGACAAGTGTAAATAACCTTTTCAACGTTTAGAGCTATATTTATTAAGCCATAAAACACCTTATAGCCCATTCACCTTAATCCTTTTGAGAGCCCCAGAGTTCCATGGCTCCCCCGACACTTGCGATCACGTGAATTGGAGTACAAAGTCCATAGTAGTATATAGCTATTACATTATGATGCCCGGCTGTACCGTCACATTTGTGTAACATAGTTCACCAAGTTAAAGCAGTGGTGAAGTCTAGCAGAACAGTGAGAAACAGCCTTCTTGGAAATATACTGTATACATACTATTAAGTCTCAGAAATGTCATTGCTATTTTCTTTTGCATTGCATGTCTAGTAGTATTCATTACAGTTTATAGGAGCAAAAGCAAGGTAACTAATCCTTTCAGTGGTGGAGGGGTAGGCAAACTTTTGTCTCTGCAGTATTTGCAAATGATAACTAGTGTGTGACTGATTAGTAACACATTCTTTTCTAGACTAGTCTGTTACACTACAGGCTATATCTCTTTCTCTGTTATCTTCGTAGACATTGTGACTTGTTTATCTACCGATTACTGTGGAATTCACTTAATATCGGGATCTAGGGACACAACGTGCATGATCTGGCAAATAGGACAACAGGTGAGTAAATTGGGGATAACTTTGTTGCAAGATTTCACCTATTGTTCTTCTAGGTTAGGGCTTTCTCAAACAATGAAGAAATAAGTCTAATTAAAAATACATCATGTTACGTCTAATCAACTGTTCACAGACAAGAAAGCACTTGCATTGTTCTTTCCTGCTTTGCTTATAGTGCACAAGCAAGATTTAAAGTAAATTTGTATATTGGTAGTGTCCAACATATTTATATTCTGTGATAGATCTTATACAATGCAGAATCTGTACTACTGCACCCATTTAGAAGTCATCCCTTTACTCCAGTAATGCCAGAATATACACTGTTTTATTGCCCTTTGGAAAAAGCAAACGTTTTCAACCTTGGTCATCAAAATAACTGATATTGACAGAATATTCTTGGCACAGTACGGTATTCCTTATCTTAAACAGTTGTGTTACACAGCAACTATTGCCCATTAGGAGAGTGTCAACTCTGAGAATACTGCCTCTAGTGTGAGCTGTCCAAATTACTGAAACACTGTATAGGCTCCTGTAGCATCTAGAACCACAGGAATGTAATACAGATTTTTCAAAAAGCGTCACATGATGTTCTTTCATTCCAGGATATAAGGGCCTATTACCTGTACTGGTCCCAGAAACAGTAAGATACTTTGTAGGTTGTGATACCTTTCAATGAAACAACATATCAATCGTACAATGTTTTCTTGTGCATTAGCTTTCAAGACTGTAGAGATCTCGGCATCAGAAGTGTATCTTATTGCAGGATATAACTGCTTTGTCAGTTTTAGAGACCCTTTCACAGCTCTTTGGTTGAGCGCTGCTACATGCACTTCAGGAGATGGGTACCTTCAGATAATGACCAAGTTTTTGTCTCTTAACTAGAGTTTTATAGAATGGTACCCAAACATCTGAATTGCTCTAGACTGAAAGGCTACACCTAATTAGATTTGGTTCATAATATAAGTATTTCCTTCTTATTTCTTGTTGACAGGGTGGCGCTTCTGGGGACGTGTCTCCCAAACCCATGCAGATTCTCTACGGGCACACAGATGAAATATCCAGTGTTAGCATCAGCACAGAGCTTGATATGGCTGTGTCGGGGGCCAGAGTAAGCATTTCTCTTTCTATACACACACAGTTTTGTCAAAGACCTTACAATACATTTTTCATTGTGTTTGAGGCCAAGAGATATGATGTACTTACCCAAACAAGATCCTATACTCCAGTGTCTCTCCACCACCTGCCTTCTCATGGAAAATAACTGTAATTAACAGCAATATCTTTATAAAATGTAGCATAGTTTGTGTTTTTATCCCTTGTGTAATGTAAAACAGCAGATTAATACAGGCCAGTCCCTGCCTTTCACATGCCAACTTCCCTATCTTCAACTATTTTAATCTCCATCAGTATTCAATAGTGTAATTACGATGCATTACATTCTAGCTTTTTATAGTTTTGTTTTTGAGTACACTTGAATTTAGTAAAAAATTAATAAAACGATTTAAATTGATATAATCTAGACATTTGTTAAAATTGTAAACAAAGAAGTTCATCATGAAAAGCAATGTAAAGTGTATCTAGGCACAATTATTTATTATGGGGAAAAACAGTGACCATGTAGTGTGACTCCAAAGTGAAAGTGTTTCACACCTTTTCATTTCAAGTGTAGAGTGGGTGCTTTGCTGTCAAGCTGATCGTTGTTTCCTTTTCAGGATGGCACCGTAATCATTCATACCATCCGAAGAGGCCAGTATATGAGGACATTGAAACCTCCTTGTGAAAGTTCACTTGTCCTAACTATTCCTAACCTAGCTGTATCCTGGGATGGGCACATTGTCATCCACAGTAGTCTTGAAGGGAAAGGTACTCTCAAGGTATGTTAAAGAGTTACCATGTCTTGCGTCACATGGGTACAAACTGCACATAGCAGATGTTTTCAACTAAGGGAAATGGAATGCAAGTCATTAATGTTCTTATTATCAGGATGATGTCCACACATGGACTTCTATATGGGGATTGTCCTGTTAAACACTGGGAGATATCCTGTAGCACTTTGTACTTTGCTCATCTTGAGGCAGTAATGTGTACTAAGCACAACAGATAGTGGTAATCAAATCTTGTAGCCATTGGATATCCATGTATGCAGCATTTAACTTGTATTGGCCGTGCATATCCTTGTCTTCCCAATGTTTGCATTCTGTGTTGTATGACACTGATGCGTGAGTGCTATATAAGAACTAAGAATAACAAGTCTGTGTCACTTTCCTCCCCTCCAATTTGAACTTACTTTAACCCGATTGCTGTCAGAAGGGACCTGCTTTGCATAGCAATGGTGGGGATTCCTTTAGTGATTTCCCTGTCATTGCAGAACAAGAATGCCCTACATCTGTATAGTGTAAACGGCAAGTATTTGGGCTCTGAAAGCCTAAAGGAGCAAGTGACAGACATGTGCGTGAGTGGAGAGAACATCGTGCTGGGAAGCAGACAAGGGTTTCTCTCCATACGAGATCTCGAAAGGTTAATATGAAGAATGAATCTTCGTCGTATATACTTTGACAGAGCACTATATATAGCATTTCTCAGGTGCAATGAGTCTCTTCCCTTAAGACCTTAGAGGCAACCTTGAAGCATGGGCGGTGTAAATGATTTCCCCACAATAATAAAGAGCTGGCACTCGAGTTAAAACTTTGTTCTTCCACTACAAACACCGTGCCATTGCCTCTTCTACCTGATTATCATACTCTATTTAGCAGAATCATATAATTTCTCGAGTTGGGAGTAAAATATTTAGCATATTATAGTGGCAGTGTCACTTTGCAACGTATAGTGCAGTTCCAAAAAGGGGTAAGATTTGTATTGCTTTCCTTAACCATCCCTTTAGCCTTTGTTTTATACTTCAAAACATGTTTGACTGGGTTGTAAATTTAGGTTCAAAACTTTGATTCTAGTACCAGGACAAAAAATATCCTATAACACACCATGTTTTCCAGGTAGTGGCCTTGATCTACTGCAATTCAAGAAATAACTCTGCTATGACTAGGGCTGAGTCATAGTACAAAGCAGTTTTTAGATATTATGTGTGGGGGTTTTTTGTTTTTGTTTTTTAGCGGACCGCAAAATAAAGTTCTGTTAATATTTTCATAGCAGAAACCCACTGAAGAATTTTACAGTTTAATGTAGTTTTCCTACTGAGGCATCTAAAGGTAGAATAAAGCAGCTTGGAGTGTAAAAAAACCCCACATTGACACATATAAGTTAAATGTTGCCACTACCTTAGTCACCTTCCGGGACACCTTAAGGCCCATTCAGGTGAAAGTGTCTTATAGTCAAAGTAGTGCTAAACCTTGCTCAGTAAGAAGGGTCGTTGCAAATGAATGGGTTTTAGCTATTGGATTTTTCTGTTATGGGGATACCACAACTGACTGCGAGACCCTTTGATTTAAAGCTTTTCTTGGGGCCCACAACTCTATATAACATGCTGGTAAGGATGCATGCAAGCAATGCTACATCACTTTCCCTTTACCCCATTCCTCTGTCACAGCTTAAATCTCAGCCTCTCCCCTTTGGCCATGCGAGTCCCAATCCACTGCGTTTCCGTAACCAAAGAGAGCAGCCACATTCTGGTGGGGCTGGATGACGGCAAATTGATCATCGTGGGTGTTGGCAAACCAGCAGAGGTAACTCCTGTTATTAATTAAACTTTAGTTTAATTAGCAGCGCTAACATTGCAAGTTGTTTGGCACTTGTAACATAAAACAAGATGTTGCACTAAATCTACTTCTATCTTCCCTTTTGTTGTCGCTTCTCTTTAATGGGTTTAATGTATTCCACGACCCCCTTCTCTTGTATTCTTATCATTTATTCCTGCACAACAACTAAAGCCTATGCAGTTTTTCACACAGTGGAATGGTTGGTTGAGAGAAAAAGTGATGTTAAGTGTATTGCTTAAGGTCGCAGAAAGCTTTTACCTTAAAGCAGACATCCCCGTTGATCACCACTTTATTGAACAGGTCTGTTCTTGTCCACAACTGTTTTTAATTTATAAATCTGATGCTTCACTCAGGAGATGTAAGCGATTAAAATATTAAGTTGTTAAAATTAAGCTCTCCCCAGAGCTCATTGCAGTTTAAAGGTTACCATGAGAAACTAGAGATTAAAATCATGTTTTGTAACACTAAAAAAAGTATTATTTAAAAAAAGAAAGGGGGGAAAAAAGCAGGGAACGATCAGGGGGCAAGATACTAACATTATACAAGTTAAACTCAGAGGCTTCTGGGGGAGATTGCTGCTTTAATACAGGTTGCCTAACTTTAAAGATGGTGCCTTTTTTCCAATGGGTACAGTCTAATTCAAATGTTTATTTGTTTTGTGCAATTGTCTTAAGACAATGAGCTGGTTTATTTAATCATTGTTCTTATTTGTAAGTGTTTTCTAATTTGGTAACGAAGGCGACATTTTTTTGTTCCTGCAGTGCCTTATTGTGACTGCAATACATTCACATTCTAACTTTGATTATCTTTAAACAGGCGAGATCGGGTCAAATCTCCCGAAAGCTCTGGGGATCCAGCAGGCGGCTTAGCCAGATCTCATCCGGGGAGACCGAATATAACACTCAAGATTCGTAAAGATCCTGCACTACTTCCTGGAAATGCTCAAAAAGTGGGATTGGTAAAGAGACCACCTCTTTACTTCCTGTTGTGTTCTATATGGGGCACTGTTTGAGTTGTTGCTTCATGTCAGGGTGTGCCCCAGGTGCCCCCACCATTATTGAAAGGTGAACTTCAGTATGAGAAAACAAGCTCAGCTGGGTTCCGGGACAACTGTTTGTTTGACCTGTAGATGGAAATCCTCTGTGTTATGTTAAGGCTGAGAGGCTGATATGGGCACATCATGTGGGGTTGAGAGGATGTGATCCCAAGTAATTATTTTGCCCAGTCAAATTGCTGCTTTATTACTAAACTGCTACAAAATGCCCTCTTGTTAACAGGATCCTACATAGATCTCCTCTTTTTTTATAATTAACAGGCATTTTTTTTATTGCACTACATGAAATGACTTTATTGAGATCAAAGATGTCTCATTTACTGACCATAATTGGACCAGTTGAAAGAAACGTTTGCTTCCTGCATTTTTATTAAGCACATCACTGTTAACATTCAAGGGCTTACAAACACTATGTGGATGTGTGACTACATTCCTTCCTTGGTATAGGAGGTATTATAAAAATATAAGCAACACTAATATGTAACTCCTTTTACAGCTGCAGTAGCATATGCATTGGACTATTCTTTTACTCTAGGGCTGGATTTTTAGCTGCCTTCAAAAAGCTGGATTTTCTGTACGGGAGGTTAATATAAGTGACCGTCGGATGTAATGCATGTTACAGAGTCTATAGAAAGTCATAATTAAGCCTTTTGCCAATATAAATATAATGGCAGGATATAATTCAAAGTCCTGCTACCAGATCTATGGGGCTTTTTCCTTTATTTCTAAAGGAATACATATACAAGTTGATTTTACTAATCAAGGTGCATGTTACAGACACTGTCATTAAACCCAAAATCTCTTGTTGTCCAGTCTTCAGTTCCACTTGTAGGGCACAATGTTCCTGCGGTCTAAATGATACTTTGTAATGTACAGAACAATAGTTTGTTTGTGTGTACGCTCGTTTCGTTTTATTTCCTGATGTCATTGCAACGACTTGCTTTGCATTGAAGAGGGTAGAATAACTAAATTTCCCTTGAGGAGAGAGAACCTACTGGTTAATCAATGAGTTGCAGGCACCACTGGCAAAAAAGGGGTTAAACCAAACTGGAAGAAGCTGCAGACATAATTACATTTGTATCTAAGAATACATATATTATCTTTGTTGCACTTGCCACAATCGGGCAGTTTTTTTTATTCTTAATAACTTTGAAATAATAAGAAGTAATACAGTGTGGACGTTGCCCCAGTATGTTCATAAAGTATTTCAAATTGCCTCTTAAACTGCCATGCTGGTAGCATGCAGCATAAACCCCATTTCACACTACAACAAAGCACTAGTGTAGTACGAAGATTAGCGTGAAAACCATGAAATAGCAACGACTGAAATTGCAAAACAAGTCGGTTGTAATTTCATACAGAAAAGATTAGAAGTGTGTATTTTAACACTGAATACTGGTTTGACTTAACATTTATTACAGATGATATTTTCTTTCAAGCTTCTTGTTGGGAGACAGGAAAGTGCTAAGCGTGCATGTATTTCAGATTATTAGAAGAATTGAGCATGTATATATTCGCATTGGTTTTAACATTTATACCTCTTAAGTTATTGCAAATCCAAGGGGGTGAAATCTAAATTGAATTATTGCCATTTTATTTGGCTCAAAATCAAATGGATAACTTCTGTTTTTTAATGTATTGGTGAAAGTGCAGTGGCAGGCAAGTCTTTTAGTTAACATATTTATATACAAATATATCAGAGAAACCCATGGCAAAAAACTCCCATCAACATCAATTTGAGGATATAATTTATTTAATGCTGTCAGGTTCATCAATACAGTACAGTTAACGCCATTACCGAATTGGGTTTACAATTTCTCCCAAAATGTATCCATATAATCAAATTCATTATACACAAAGGAAGTTTAACAAATCTTGTAAAACATGAATGATAGTAGTTAAACTTTGGTTTCACCTTTATTTGCCGTCAATATAGTTTATATACCAAATTAAGCTATAACTTTATTTAATGTACTATATCTACATAGTTGTGATGTGTATATTATGGGATAAAGAGCTATTTATGTGATTTGCTAAATGAAATATAATTTTTTGATGCAGAATCCATGGTGAAATATACCAAGCAATGAACATATGTGATATGTATTTTTCATAAATCATTACATAAATGTCATAGTAAGTATAGATTTTGGTTTGCAAGATATACAACTCTGAATTTAAATAGCTGGTTTTGTATTGCTGAACTCTATTTGCTCAAGGGAATTCAATTATTTCCCTGATTTATTCGTTAAAATAGTGTCCTGTAACTACAAAATATATTATTCATATACATAATAAGATCAAAATCCAATGTCTTCCAGTATTCGGACTGTGGAAAGGGCTGATATAAAAAGGGTGATTCAAATTTTCAGCATTGGGTACCTGCATATAATTTCAACATACAGTATGCACTCTTCAGATGAGCAACCCACCCTAACTAACCTCCATATTTTTACAGGATTAGAATCAAGTTAGCGGGGGGAGGGAGGGGTGGAGGGGGTGCTAAACTGCACTATTTTCCACTTCAGATCCCCTCTCCCAAAATACTTACAGGTGAAGTTACGGGTATTAATGCCCGTTTTTTTATAGGGGATTTAAATTGCCATCTGATAGAAGCTACAACCGATAATGTTGCAACTTCCGATTGGGCAGAGATTTGGCAGCCATTTTGTTCCCCTGAAGGAGATTTAAACCCAATAACTTCAGGTAGGTATCTCAGGAACTGGGGGGGTCCTAGAGCTGAAAATACTGGTGTTAATCTCAGGGGGGGGGAGGAGAATACATTTTAAAAAGGAGAAGTAGGAGGAACTGCTTCATTAAAATAATATTTGTTATAGGAAGCTTAACCCATTTTCTTTGCAATGCATTTCTGACCCCCTGATAGCCATGGGGTTTAAAGGAGAAGGAAGATCATCATAGGTTTTTTTTTTTTTTACATGGGTGGGAAGCAAGTCCCTGAAGCTGAACTGCTTTAATGTTGGCTCCAGGGACCTCTCTCCCCCCCCCCCCCCCCTTTCTGAGATACTTGCCTGTAAATGTAACGCTGGTACCATACATTCCAAGGGACACAAATGGGGTTTAAATCTCAGCATAATGCGGGCCAATAGGAAGCCGCTATGTCATCCATTGCGGCTTCCTATTGGCTTACATGACGCGGGGGTTTAACAACTAGGACATAGCACTGATAGCTTTCCCAGTATGTATTCCAGGAGCTAGGGCAAGAGTGGGCAATTCCAGTACTCAACAGGTCAGGTTTTCAGGATATCCCTGCTTGAGCACAGGTGGCTCAGTTGAAGACAGCCACCTGTGCTGAAGCAGGGATATCCTGAAAATCTGACCTGTTGGTGGCCACTGAGTACTGGAATTGACCACACCTTAACTAAGGGGTTCCCGGAGATAACACTGAACCCTGCTTTCCACCTATGTAAAAAGAAAAAAAAAGTGGGTCTGGGGGGAGAAACTGCTGCTTTAAAAAAGTGTACATAATCGTTTCAGTTCCGTGTGTTGCAATCATGATCTTTACAAGCCGAAACCACATAAAATAACTCCTATACCACCTCTAACTTTCTGCGCAAACTAAAATACCGTTGCTGCAAAGTATAGGTCTGCAATACGCTGGAGAAATTCCAGAAATCTAGATGTTATAAATGTGCCTCTCCATTTTCTAATTTGCAGTGTGTACAAATAGACTATGCCTAATTTGTTTGTGATATCTAACTGATGATTTAAAAATGTTTTGTACAATGACGTGATCTATAAAATGAATGAGTCTGAAATATTATGTCTTTGCTGATTTGTATAAAATTTGCGATTTTAGTCTTTGGTGCAATAATTTTCTTTTTTTATCTTGAAGCGTATAAGGTTAGGTATACCTGTCTTTTACAAACTGTTCTATTTTGTACTAATTTTAATCATTTTAAGTGTGCGTTTGTGTATATCGGCTATACTTTCTGTACAGGGTGAATGTGGATGTTAAAATGTTTTGCACTTTTCTAGAACCTTAACATTTGTAAACTGTAACAATTTAATATTTTGTACAGACTATGATAATTGAATTTATATTTGTACATAACTACAGTACCACCAGGTCTGGAGCCAATAAAGTTTGAAATGAAATCTTGATTGATGTTAATTTTATACCCTAATATTGCACTTTTTCCCTAAAAACTTCCAACCCGTGGTTATCTTATTTTGTTCTGTGCTACAACCAGATTCTCAGTACGACCACTGTTTTCCAAGTGTGTCAAAGTATCTATACCATTGTGTGTATTGATAAGTGCATTAAATGAAGCTTGCCTTGAGTTGTTGAGCCGGAATGGGTTTGTTACCATTGTTTTCTACTGGAATGTAGGCTGTTCCTTCATTTTGTTCTGGCATACACTGGATTCTTGGTACTTCTGTACAGTATGGCAAAGCAGAATGCTTTTGTTTTCTCAATGAGCTGTTTTCAAAATCCTCCTCCCCTTCTTACTCACGCACCAGTGCTCCGTTCCCCCTTACTTAACCTACCTCCTGGGCGTAGGAAGAGGTCCCTGAGAAGATCAGAGAAGTCAGTGTGCCGGCTCAGATACTGCCACCTGGCACATGTTTATCACCACTAATCACATCTAGCTGTATTCATTAGTTTTCGTTAATACTGTTTAAAAACAATTGGACGCTTTGCAAGGCACAGAAATGTGGAATACCACTTAAAACATGTGTACCTCTGCTCCAAGCCACGTTGACATCACTGAGACTTATAGATGTCTTCAGGGAAATTGGATCAATAAGAAATAAATGGAGATAATTTTTTGCTGAAAAACCTTTACCACTTTACTGTTAGGAGCTGCAATACATTTAAAGCATTTTGTGGCCCCTCTGGAAGCAAATTGGTTAATAAAAATGTTCTGGGTTTTTTTTTTTGTTTGTTTTGTTTTTTAAATTAAGGCAGGTAAACAAAATTCTAGTTTGTGTTTCAGGGCAAGAGTTGAAGTTACTACACAATTTATTTTTTACATTTTTATTATATATCACAGATAGTTGTCTAGAGATGATTCATTTATTGTCAAACTGAAGATCCAAGCTTTGAGAAGCTATCAGACTTCTTTTGAATGGACGACTTTAGGATTGGGCAAGAAGGAAGCTGAAGTCTTCTCCGGGTTCATGCTCTGTGGCAGCTTTGCCCCTGCATCAAAGAAAATTAGAACATAGTGCTGATGTCTGATTATACAGTACAAAGCAAACAAACAATGCAGTGATTTTTATTGGCTTGTCATTTTCTATATATCTTATGGCTTTTATTCCTGGTCACCACTTATGTGAAGAGATGCATTGTATGGGAGAGACAGTTCCACTTGACATATCAACTACAGTATAACAAACAGATTTGCTCATGCACACTGTGTACAAAGATACTGTATACACAAGCCTACACAACTATATACTACAGACAGACAACATGTGAATTTTTGAGCGATGCTGCATATCGCACTCATTCACTGGCCTATTGTTAAAGCTTTTCACTATATTCATTTTAAGTTTTTATAAAAGAGAAAAATAACATGTTCATATTAAAAGTTAATTTTTGTTCCATATATTTTCAGCAACTGTCATTGACACACCAAGCATGATTATTTAGAAACACCAGCATACAAGACCAAATTTTGAAGGTGTTGAGGGAAATGACAGGGTCACTGGGTCAATTCCTGTTGGGTGAACACATTACCTTAAAAACAACCGGGCTCTCGTTATTCCAAGAAGAGTCGCTTTCTCCCCTTCCACTAAGAGCAAACAACCCTCTCGTAGGCCCTTAAAAACAAAAAATAAATAGCTGTTACCTTAAGACCATACAGGTGTATTGGAAGTGAACCACAGCATGACATAAATGGGACTTCTCTCAAGCTGCACACGTTACAAACTATAACCCACAAGATGCATGTTTCACTCCTCACCCCCATAGAGTATTGTATTTTATGTCTTTATTTATATAGCGCCATTAATGTACATAGCGCTTCACAGCAGTAATACACATGGTAATCAAATAAATAACAGATAATATAAATAACAGATCATGGGAATAAGTGCTTTAGACATAAAAGTAACATTAAGGAAGAGGAGTCCCTGCCCAGATGAGCTTACAGTCTAATTGGTAGGTAGGGAGAAAGTACAGAGACAGTAGGAGGGAGTTCTGGTAAGTGCGTCTGCAGGGGGCCAAGCTTTATGTATCATGTGTTCAGAGTACGCAACAAACAGGTGGGAAAATACAATCTTCTTCACTTGTATGCTCAATTACCTTGTAAACACTTTCAGGGCTGTACTATTCTTTCTACATTGCTGTCTAGTGTGTTACTGTTCCACATGTGACCACTCTGATCACAGATGAGTGAGTAAAATGCAGTAGATCTTTCTCTACTTTATTTGTGGGTCTGGAAAACAATGTCTTTTTAGGATAGTTATTAGAAAGCCTTGCATGTACAGAAAGTATGGTTGTAACACCATCTACATGTAACTCGGATCCACGTCATGATGACTGTTCCCATTCCAATACCAATTCCAGTGCATTCTGGTTATTGATAGGATTTCTATGGATAATGGAGACTTGCAAAATCAAAATTGGAATTCGGGCTCATGCGGACATGCAGCCGGGATGCCAATACTATGTTACCATGTATATATACACTAGAAAGCAATACATACGAGGACATGAGACGTATCCGGTTCTTCATGGTATTCGGAGATACGCTTTTCTCGTGTCTCCTGCGAGGAGGGTAGAGGGGGAAAAAATGAAAAGCAGGTGTTGAAGCATTTTATTCCACCTTCCCAAGCAAATGTAGCGACAAAAGAAAAATTAATTATAGTAATTATAGTAAGTACTTCATTGTAATACTAGTGGTTCCCAACTCCAGTCTTCAACAACCCCCAACAGGATAGGTTTTCAGGATATTCCTGCTTCGGTACAGGTGGTTCTGTTAATTATTGGGCCACGTGTGCTTAAGCATTAAAACCTGAGCTGTGGGGAGTTCTTGATGATTGAATTTGGGAACCAGTGTACTAGAGCAGTGGTGCTCAAGACCCCCAACAGTCAGCTCAGACTTTGACTGAGCCACCTGTGTTGAAGCTGGGAGATCTTTACAACCTGACCTATTGGGTGGGGTGGGGGGGTTGAGGATTGGAGTTGAGCACACCTGTACTAGAGTAGACAATGGTCCTTGCTTATTTGTGCCTTAAAAAAAATAAGTGATGCACATGCTCATGCCTATAGAGTACATCTGTTTAAAAATATTTTGTTAGACACTACCCACTTCCCCCGCCCCCCTCTTACCTTTTGTGAACCAGGCGGTCCCTGAGTCAAACCGAGTTCCCCTGGCTCCCACTGGACATGAATACTTGCCCGGGAGAATAATATGGCTGTTGGGGTCAGCTTTGAGTCCAGTGGCCAATAGCCACAATGTCATAGGGAGATGATGTAACAGCTTTATATTGGGTAAAGCCATGGCGATAGTTTTAGTTCTCTCTATACTGGCAAAATAAAAAAGGTGTAATTTCACTGGTATTGAGCACATGGGGACCCCCTGGTTCATAAAACGTAAATATAAAGTAAATAAAACATTCAAGCAAAGTGGATTGTTGCTTTAAACCTGTATTTATTATTTTTACAGTATCTGTAGTAGACACTAACGTAGAGAATAGTTTTGTCTGCTACAAAGCTGCAGTGAAACCGCATGTCCAGCCCGTCATTCCAGAGAATGTTCACTTTAATATAATTCTACTGGGAAACTCTTAATATCGAGTATTGATGTACAACTTTGTGAATTTCATTCAGGCTGTGATAACTTTTACTGGATTCAAGTGAAATATACTCAATGTGAAACCCACAAAAGGTTCACACTTGCTGTACAATATTTTACTGGAAAGGATGTACACAGCCTTGAAGGGCTTATGCACATACACTATGAATAATTGATTATGTTTATCTAATAAAATGAATCACAACCTGTCAACAATTAAAATCTTCTAAAATAGCCCGTCCCCAGAGGAATTCTGATTAAAGGAATTAGAAATAAGGAAAACACTCACTATTAGTTTATTAGACCAGATATATTTTTGTGGGAGAAGTGCATGGTTTTCTTTAGGGCTCAGTCTCAATATTGATTGAGGAATGGGATCAAGTTTTAACTGGGGGAGAGGGACACATGCTTTTTATACCACATTTCCTTAAGCCGATTTATTGCAGTTTAGCCCATTTTTTCTTTGCATGAGGGTCTGGCACCTGTTGCCATATAAAAACCCTGAATGGCTACAACAGAATGTGTTGTAACAGGAGCCTACTGTCTACTCATCCCATGAGGCATGGGTCATTTGGTCTGTCTTTGTGAGGTCCAACATACCCCCATGTGCTTGCTGTTTGCATCTTGATCCAAGTAGTGAGGATTGATATTAAAAGGTACCAGTCCCAGGGCCTCTAGAGAAGGTGGGTATACTATAGGCATGTCATTGGTTGTGTTGATGCTGATGGTAGCCACGTTGGTCCCTGCACTGGAGCCTATGTAAGGGACACCATCCTGGAAATAGAGAGAAGTGTGATAATACTCTGATATCAGACACACACCTTATTGACTTTCACGGTGTTGTCCTATCTAGCAACAGATCTTGGGATGTGAAATTCAGGTTATGGCTGAAAATACTGATTTTTATGGAGCTGAGAAAAAAAGATGCTGCAGCAATTCCAATGAGGACAGCCATTTTTAAAAGTCCCCAAAACTATTAGTTTACATGTAATATTCCCCCAAAGTATTAATCTAGTGGAAAACTTCACCCGGAGGTATTACTTCTTGTATAAGTAACATTTCTTTATGTGGATGGGGGTCAGAAAGAGGACCACAAGAGGTTGCCCATCTTTAAATAAATACATAAAAAGGCTGACAAACGTGCTGTAGCATTTTGAAAATTATATATAAAAAAGACTGACAAGATACAGCATATGAAAAACATTAAATATTAACATCAGAAAACAGTCATGCACATCATTGAGGCGTATGTCCCGACACTGTAAGGTTTAATGAGCAGACAAATTACTATAGCACTTTCACAGATACCACAGGCCTTCCAGGAACAGACATTACCTCAAACACTTTCTTCCTGATAGCAAGAATCAAACCATTATCGTACAGAGCTTTTAAAAGACGGAATGTGTTGCCACCACCTGTAGGCAAAAGGAGAGCAGGGTTGTTCAATATCCACAGAGATAGCAGCATATTTAACCCCTGCGGGATAGTGTTGAATGCCCCTGTGGCAGTGAAAGGGTTAAGGGAGAAGGGGAAAGAGTGTTACCAATAAATATCGCTTCAGATTTATTTACAGCATCTACAGGGTCGGAAGACTCGTGAACGCTGTCCAGGCTGTAACCTACGAGAAGAAAAGAGAGACCTTTTAACTGCTCTTCTGCACAGCACTGAGATCATTCCCCAGTGTTAAAGCTCCTCATTCCCAGAGTGAGGTTCACCCTCCAGTTAATATATATCACGTGTCGCAAACTGGAGCTTTGCTCCAAAAAAAAGTGTAAATTGTGTGTTTTTGACTGAGCATCACTTTGCATCACTGAGGATGCTTTGCCCCAATTATGCTCCTTACACCAGGGCACGTCAACTGGCGCCCGCAAGGGAGCCCTTAATGTGGCCCTTTAATTCTCTGCTCATGCTAAATTTCATACTAGTTGCTTAGCCAGCTAAGTGCAGTTTTTCAACCTGAAATGACCTTGTAAGTTAAGTGTATCGGTGTGTACAGACGTTATACATTCTTGCAAAATGTTGAAATATAATTTTCAAGTCTCCATTTTTCTGAAATTACACAATAAGCTTGTAGCCGTTCAACTCCTAAATATTTTCTCATCTGGCCCATTTGGAGAATTAAAGAGCCCTGTCCTACACCAGTGAGCGTTTAGGGGAGTAGTTATGGGAGGAAAGAATCTGCATAATTTTATCATGAGATCAATAGTTGCAATTAATGCGTCAAATTATTTTTTTTAGGTCTATGGTGGTGTTAATCTCTGCTGCTGAGATATCTGCACCTAATATAAGAAACAAGAACAAACTGCACACACGTGGCCCTGGTGCAAATTTGCACGGAAAACAGTTTTTGCTCCGTGTTTGGGAGCAAATTGCGCCAGATTAATGCATATCCCCCACTTTTTTTTCTGTGTGTAATGAGGTTACAGATTAACAGTCTCGGGCATTCCCTCGAGAGCTCACTGCAAATGTGTACATACGATCTGTATAAGACTAAGTGCCCCCCGCGCCGGTAAAATGTAACCGCAGATCGCGGTGCAGCGAATTGCACGCACCGCCGGCAAGAAAGGCGGCCGTGCGGACGCGTGCAGCGAGGCCTTAGCCCAAGCCCATCGCTATGCAGTTGTAAAGGGCGAAACTGCATTCCTACTGTGTGCCTAAAACACAGAATGCAACACAAACTCCAACGCCTAAACAACATGAAGGGCTGTAAATACACTTCTGCATTTTGTGATGTTTAGTACAGGTTGAATTTTTGCAGTCATTGAAAGACTTGGCCAATTCTGGGTATCCATGGCTTTCACAAAAGTTGTGAAAACGTCAAAGTTACCAAAAATGCCCAATATCTTAGGTAGTGTTCCTGCATTGATCCCAAGTGACTATTTATTGCAAACGTAGCTGGAATTTAAAAAAAAAAAAATATATATATATGCACAGCAAGCTTTTTTTAAATGTTTTAAAGTGCAAACTTTAAAGCAAATTGTGCAACCTCCGGCAGCTTCACACACAGCCGATTTTTAATTTATTTTTATTTCCTGCCTACCAGGAGCTGCCTTGCAGAACTCGCTTCCTGCATTTAACAACTTGTGGAGAGGAATAACAAAACCCATGGTGGCTTTAACTTGGTTATTAAAACTTGCATGCAGGATTCAATTTGCCGCTGTATCTACAGCCAAATCCCACCGGTCAGAACCTTGATTGTAATGTTTACACTTACCCAGGCTTTCAAACTTCTGTCTTGCACTTTGGGCGTAAGCGTCTCGGTCATGAAGAGCGTATGGGACGAAAAGGACCCGTTTCACTGGTCTGAAAAGAGACAGGTTTATGTAGACCGTGCACGTTGAGATCCTACCTTAATCCCTTCTGTCCCCTGAAGGGGGTCACCCTGGGGGCCTTCATGACGTACGCTGTATATCATGGCCTTTTGCTTGACTTTTTTTTTTTTTTAAAGGTGGCATTCACAATCCACACTGACCACAAACTAAACGGAAGGAGAGGACTCTCCTGTTTCAATACCATGATAGTTAGTGCCAGAGGGTACGTGACCACAAAGGTGCCAGGACCCCCCGGCACCGAGTTACACTGAAAATCTCTGAGTATTAATTGCTTTTACTCCTTCCTAAATGTCTCCCACCATAATCACAACTATAGAGAAAAGGACCCCAATTGTATAGCACTCTTACACCTAATTGGATGATTAATGTAACAATTAAAATACTGAACATATGTTAAAATGTGCTATACAATTGGAGTCCTTTTCTCTCTAGTTGTGATTAAAACTTTTGCCCCAACCAGCACCATCACAGCATCATTACTAATGTGAAGTAGTGTGGAGAGTGACGCTCAATATAAGTGTGTACAGGCAGTCCTTGTTTTACAACGCTTCGCTTATCCAACGCTGTGCAGTGCATACCTATATTCATTTTTACAACGCCAAAATGGCTTATCCAACGCTCTTACAACGCTTTGCAACGTTGTGTATGTGTGTATATATATACACATTCACATAAACAATGTTGCAAAGCGTCGTAAGAGCGTATATATATAATTTTATACTATATAATATTATATTATACTATATAATATATTATTTATTATGTTATATTATATATATAATACAGTATATACACTGTATAATTTATGTGTGCGCTGCATATCTTATTGCCTGCATAAAATATTTGGTGTATTTTAGTGTTAAAAATGCCTTCAGGAACGGAACCTTTCATTTAAACAGTGTTCCTATGGGAAAGCGTGTTTCGCTTTACAACGTTTCGCTTTACAACGCCATTTTGAGTAACGCATTGTGTCGGATAACCGAGGACTGCCTGTACACTGTTGAAGAATCATCATAATATTGAAGAAATAATTGGAGATGGGAACACTATGACATCCATAAGGTCATATAGGAATTATGCATTGAAGGGGGGGCAAAATAAAGCCCTAGCGGTCAGTCTGCCAGACTTCCGCAGACGTGGTCAAAATTTTCACCCCTCTCAAAATATAAACTTCCCCAATACAGGGTCAGAGGTAGTAGTATAAGGGCTATTGCCCATTACCTGCCCTTGGGGGTATCTTGAAGTCCAGAAATCCAATGATGAGTAGTAGTTCCACTGCGTGCAATCTTGATGTGTAGAAACAATGATTGAAGAGTAGAGCAAAGGAGCACTGCTGCCAGAAGTAATCCTGAAGAAACAAATATCACGGGCAAACTCCAAAGGTAAAACTGAAGGTGTTTAATGAATAAGCTCACAAGGAAATGAACATTGCCAACGCACCAACGCATTTCATCCCGTGGGACTTTATCAAGGAGTAATGTAAAAACATACCTTCTTCTTTATGTAGCCACCATTTTGCGACAAAAGCCCCGCAGGGCCGCACCGCGCATGCGCACCAGTGACGCGTCGCATCACTGTGACATCCCATCATGTCCAACCCCTCACCTCGGCACATGAGGTGACGTCACTAGTGTGCGCCCGAATCCACCCTGGAACGCAACTCCCTGAAGAAGTAGTTGTTACTACGAAGCGCGTAGGATGATATTTGGTCTATGTGTTTATTGCTAATATCATTGGCATTGCTATTTTATCACTGTGTGCAATTTTGGGCACTCTAGAGACTATTTTACACTCTTGCTGTTTCACTCCGTTTAACCGATATGGTGACGTCACCACGCAGCGTCCCGCTACGGAGCGGCAGCGTGGCATACTGGAGTTTCACTCACAGCCAACTGATTCACCTCCGTGTGTGACTGCATTAACCAGAGAGCTCTATGAACCGCTCCAGCCCTCTCTGACTAATCTGGGGACCCTCTGAGTGCGACCACAGAGCGCATCTGTAGGCTAAAGACTGCCAGACGGATCGGGAGCCCAGCTGATCAGAGGGGAGTCCCCTATAGAGACGGTGATCGTGAGAAAGGATAACATCGCAGCTGCTGTCCCAGACGCCTGCTGAGAGAAGTAAACTCCTGACTCCTATACCAGCAGTCGCCGAGTGGTAACTTGTGTGTTTAACACACTCAATGTTTATGACCTAATACCTTGATGTACGCAGAATATTTATCCCCTATTTTAATATACACTTGTCACTTTCATACTTCACTATTTGCGTTGTGCGCTGTTTTTTTGTCTCCATTATTCATTAAACACCTTCAGTTTTACCTTTGGAGTTTGCCCGTGATATTTGTTTCTTCAGGATTACTTCTGGCAGCAGTGCTCCTTTGCTCTACTCTTCAATCAGCATCATTACTAAGCTGAAGTGGGGGTTTCTTTATAGTATATCGTTGTCTCCCACCATAATTAGATTGTAAGCTTTCTAGGGCAGGGATTCCCTTTCCTATCATGTCCAATGCACTTACTGTATTATAATTTCCCTGTTGTCTAATATCTATTTGGGAAAGTGCTGTGTATGTTGTTGGCGAAATATAAATAATAATATCCATACATATGTATTCAAATAATATTTGAAGGGACTTTTAAATGTAGTAGCTGTGCAGGATTCTCTCGCCCCTGATAACTTCTGTATTATTATTTCCCTGTAACATAAGACATCTGGGTAAAATCAATGTTGTACATTCAGTGGGATTTGTTCTTGAGTATGTTTAACGTAAACTTCCCTTTAGTAAATACCGAATGACTTCTTATATTATTAGCGGGTTAATGAAGCCCAGAGCAGAAGCAAGTCTGCATCACAATAATGGAACTCCGGCACAATGTTCTCTGCCTATATTTTGTATTTATCATCCTAACGCCGCCCCAGAGATTTGTACCGCACGCACTTCTTCGATCTCTAGAATAGGATTTCTCCACACCAGAGGTACTGTACAAGGAAATGAGCTACATTAGCAACAGACTCACTAGCAGACACAGGAGCGCAAAGGCACAAAAACAGACCTGTTAACCACTTCAGTACAGATTATTAATGTACAGCATACCTCATAAAAAGTGCCACCTTAGAGGCCCTTATGACAGCTGTACATGATGGTCTTTTGCTCGTTTGTTTAGGTTAGGAGTGGGCAACCTCTGCTCACAGGTCATGAACAGGTCAGGTTTAAGGATATCCCTGCTTCAGCACAGGTAGCTGTGTCTTTGTCTGAGCTACTGATTGAGCCATTAAAACCTGACCTGTTGGTGGCCCTTGAGGACTGAAGTTGACCACCCCTGATCGTGGACTAAACTGAAGGAGGGACACTCCCCTTCCAGTTTGGCTGCTGGAACCTTGAAGCAATCACATGATCCACCAGTACTGAAGGTTCCGTGGCCTGGCAGGACCCTCTGCCACTTTAGAAGTTCATCATTACATGTACCAGAGAGTAATAGCAGCAATCGGTAATTACCCTGAACCATGCTCGCTTTCCGAAGCAACATCAGAGGCTCAGTTTACTTACGCCCCCAAAAACTTTTGGATGTGGTCCTGGCAGTGCTCCAAGTATTTCCCTCCATGCAGCGTGGAGTTGGAAATAAGCAGAAGTCGCCTCTTTGTCGCCATCATTAACGGTGAATCTGTTCAGGAGCTACAACAGTTCCAGTGACTCCGGGAGCTGCTGGGTGAGGAGGAAATGGACAGTGCGAGTGTCTCAGTGACTCACTCCCTTCAGAACAGCTGAGATCTGCAATTTCTATCCCTGTGAGGCTGGAGGATACTTCTACCCACAGGGGCAGTCCCTCCTAGGGTTAAAGTGATCTACAGACAGTGACATGTTCCATAGGTTAAATTAAAGCTGCAGTTTAAGCTGCCGTTTTTAAAAAAAAAATATTTTTTTTTTCCCGTTCAATATGTGCATCAATACAATCTGCACACTGACAAGTGATTTGCTAAGCTGCAGATCAATCCGTTCTCCTGTAATCAATCGCTTGCTCTGGGTTATTTAATTCAGCATTATAGGAAATGTAGTTCCTGGAATATGAGTGACTGGGCAGTTACTAGATACAATTGGTGGAATGCTAGAGAAAGGGCGGGGCTCAAGACCCAGAGCCTATCAGAAGGGGATGTGGGCTGTCACTTTGGAAATGCTTCCTACATTAGAAACGTTCAAAAATGTCTTTAAAACATTTTTTTTTTTTTAAATGCTACAAGTATTTTCTCATAGTACAGAACTGATTTATTAAAATAAAAAACCACATAGGATATTGCTTGAACTGCTGCTTTAAGCTGATTGACACAGAATTTAAAAAAAAATCTGACATGATTTTTCTTCCGACATGTTATTGAAAAAAAGTGATGTATACAATGAATTACCTAATGGATTACGGCAGTTTTTGCGTGCCACATGAAATGCATTCCGATTGTACATTTCTCATTTTCAGATTAAATCAGATTTGTTGTTAAATCATTTTAAAACTTTTTTTTATGGTCGTCCAAAAAAGGTTGGAGGGTTCTTATGAACTTTATCTTATGTCTTTTGGTGGTAAGAAGCTGATATGCTTCAAGTCAGCAACCCAAACCAAAAATTTACGTTTCAAATAAATGCATCGGTCACTTTAAGGGGGATGGAATATTTCTAAGGAAGCAAAGTACACTAAAAAGTTGATCTGGTAGGTTTGAGTGCACCTTTAAAGTACAAATTCCATCTACTTGCAGAAAATAGTAATAGTAATTTAAGCAGTGTCACTGATATACAATTCAATCTGCTGGAATAAGCATTACATGGAAAACTATATTTTAATCTTTATGCCTCATTCATTCGAATACTACCTTACTTATTGAGGTCTCTAACTGAATTGACTATTTGAAGCGTGCGTGTGTGTGTACATAATATGCACAGGATACTGGAAGAAAAAAAAACGGGTACCGTTGGAGGGTATTGTATTATCATTTATTTAGAAAGGACAGGTAGGGGGCAGCGCTAGGATGTGTATGTGACACTTAATATTAAAAAGGACAGTCCATCACTGACAGTCTGTCACCAGCTTTCAAATACCGAAAGCAGACTGTTTCTCTACAAACATGTCAATTACCAATGATATTATCAGTGAGTATCACTGCTTTGGAGTCAGTCTCGTTGATTTTTTTTTTTTTTGCATTCAACATCAAATAGATTTTAATGGCGCTTCAAGCCTATAAAATTAGTACGTTTTCATTGTCCAGAAAACCCTGGATCTGAGAGATCTTGGGAGGTTGAAAGCTCTTTGGTTTGTGCACTTCTTTATAAATAGATCTGACTCTGTTTCCCACTGCATCTCCAGTCTGTCACTAAACAGAGTTAGGCGCATTTAACACTTCTTACAAATTACACTGTCCTGCTAAATTCAGGACAGTTGACCATCATCACATTATCTTTATTCCCGCCATCCAAGCCTCTTCCCCAGCGAGATGTGAATTGGACTCAATCATTAGTGCAGTCTCCTCTCCACAAACCACGTGGTGATCCCCTGGGATTCATGGTTGTCCACTCTGCTTCCGGGTTCGCGTGGATCGATTGCTCAGGTCTGCCAGTGGGAGGAGTCGCTCGCCGAGCGGCCAGTGGACGTGGCCCTAGTGGGGCAGGATGTTGGACTTCGCGATATTCGCAATCACCTTCCTCCTCATCCTCGTGGGGGCCGTGCTGTACCTGTACCCGGTCAGAGGGAGCATTTAATATGATTGCGGGGGAGGGAAGGATATTTATTCTGCAGAAGGCAGTGTTAGTACAGGGTGGGGGGGTCACTATTACTGGAGTGCTAAACCAAGGAGGGGCAATTATTATTATAGTGTGAATAATTGCCCCTCAGAGTATTATAGTGTGATTATATTGGCAGGCAATTATTATTATTATTATAGTGTGAATACATTGACGGGCAATTAGGGTGCTAGTACAGAGAGTGGCATTTAAAATGTGAGTGCTAGGGCAGAGTGGGGCACTTATTATTTTGGAGGGGGCAATGCTTGGGTAGGTATTATGTAGGGGGCATTCTTAGGATAAGGAGGATTATTTTATATTTTGGAGAGTCAGTGTTAGGATGGGACCATAGGCAGTGGGCGGTTTAATATTAAAGTGTAAGAGTAATATAAGGGTGTCGTATCATATCCATCTGTTTCTAATATTGATCTTCCCCTTAAGTCTTCCAGACAGGCATGTGGCATCCCAGGTCTCACCCCTACAGAGGAGAAGTGAGTGATCCTCTTCATTACCTACCTTTTATAATTCATGATCTACCTTTTACAATTACCTTTCAGTTCCAAAGTTTACATTTTCTAAATCCTCCTAAACAGCATTTAAAATTCAATATGTACCCCTATATCATCCTTTCAATAGTAGTACTATGTAAAATAATATACATCATTATTAATATGTCAAATATTGTAGGCATAATACCCCCTCCTCTGTTACAATCTAACTTAAGACACAGTGAGGTAAAGTGACTTGCCCAAGGTCAAAAAGACTTGACACTGGGATTTGAACCAGTGAGCTACTCATTTAGGTTTAATGTAAAGCATTAATGAGTAGAAGTGCTTTCATTCAGTGGTTCAGTCATGTTGATTCTTTACAGGCTGTTCTTACATGTGCTCTTATCCTTCTGTTCATTGAATTACAAGTGTGCACTCTTCCTAACTAATGTTTCCACAACACTGTAACCATTTTATAACATCCCAATGAACACACTATCCAATTCCATGATGTGTCCGAAACAAATTCTTTAACCAAGGAAAAATAATCCAGGAAAGAGCTGAAAACAAACAGGGTAGAAAGAGGCATACATGTTACATTACCTATATTGAATATCAAATATGTCGATCAATACACCTACAGTCTTATACAGCAAGTGTTTTATGGATTCCAGAGCACTCTATCCATACCCTCAAGTTGTGGGTCTGCTTTGTTGTATTGCCAGACCCGGATATAAGCCGCCTCTCGGAGATGTACTGTAGTAACAAAGGAGGGAGAGGGTGGGTGGTATATCTTTTATTGGATCAACAAGTCGTTGATCCAACAAAAAGTATCCAGAGTGGTCCAATTCAAGGGATACTACCTACTCCCTCCTTTGTTACTACATGGTAGAAAGGAACAGTACGGCTACTCACCCTTCTTTGCTTCTCAGAGATGGGAATCTTCAGGACATTGTCAACAGCGGGAGCTTGCACGAGTTCCTGGTCAACCTGCACGAGAAGTTCGGGCCCGTCGCTTCCTTCTGGTTTGGCCGTCGCCTCGTGGTCAGCTTGGGCTCTCTCGACCTGTTAAGGCAGCACATCAACCCCAACAAGACCTGTGAGTCTTGTTCCCTCTTCATGTACAGCTGCTTACATTGTATAGTGTTAAAAATAAAAGCATGTTTCGCATTTAGGATACCCTTGGTTATAACCGTAAAGCATATATTTATTTAATATTATATTAAGAATGCTCATAAAACAGAAGCATAAAAGTCACCCGTGTAAAAAGATTTCCACATTTCTATGTCAATCCAGAGACTAATTACAAAGATTTAATTTAGAAGACACAGAAAAAGCACTAAAATGGACTCGACAACCTTACTATGATGAGGGTAAAAAGGCCGATTAGTTGCAAGCAAACTAAGGCCTCGGGCATGGTCAGCGCTTAGGCGCTGACGCGTGCTGACAACCGCAATGAGAGCGGCTTTAGCAGGGGCTCGCGCACGCTTCCGCAAGCGTAGGTCTTATCCAAATTTTACATTTCGCGCTCATGGGAGCGCTGGGCCGGTCACGCCAATGAGGGCGAACCAGCTCCGTGACGTCACTGGCCCGCCCACCGACACGCCCCCGGATGGCGCGCTAACCAAGGCCTGGGAAAGCACTTGCTTTCCCTTAGGGCAAATCTGGTAGTAATCCCTAAGGCCTCGGTCCCGCTGCGCTCGTTGGCGCGGGCGGCCACACGCGAGTTCCCCACCAACAGGGGAATCCTCGCGAGCCGGTCCCCCTTGCGGCACAGCTTACTACACGCTGTGACGCGTCAGCCGCTATGGGACACAAGAAAATGGTGATCCCTAGCGTTGACGCGTCACGTGGTGTGGCTGTAAGCCAATGGGGAGGGGAGGCTTCGGGAGGAGGAGAGGCTTCGGGGAGCGGGGAGGAGTGTGGAGTGACAGCATCGTGCCTGTCTGTGTGTGTGTGTATGTGTCTGAGTGCGTGAGTGCCTGTGTATGTGTGTGTGTGTGTGTGTGCGTGAGTGCCTGCCTCTGTCTGTGTGTATGTGTGTGCCTGTGTGTGTTTTACTTACCATCAGCAGCTCCAGCCCGAGTCCGTGGAGGGAAGGGGGGGAGAGTAGCGGGTCCCTCCTCTCAAGCCACGCCCCCCCTCCCTGTCAAGCCTCCCACTCCCGCCCACATCCCGCTCCCTACAGACCGCATATCGCGGTCTATATGTCAGCGCACCGCCTGTCTGCAGTGCGGGCGCGCTGACTCTGGGAGCGGGGCCTTAGCCTAAGGCTAAGGCCCCGCTGCCTCAGACCACGCGCCCGCACTGCAGACAGGCGGCGCGTGGAGAGGCACTTAAAGCTATTTGCGGTCCATAGGGATCATTTTTGCGGGGGGGGTGTGTGGTTAAACGGGTTGGGGGGCGTGGCCATGACAGGGGGCAGGGCCCAACCAAGCACAACAATAGACCTCACAGCACTGCAGCAGCCCAAGGGGAGGAGGGTGGTGTGTGTGTGTGTTGTAACTGCTGTTTGCAAGTTTGAAGTTTTCCCTCTTCCTGGTTTTAAAATGATGTCCTCTCATTGGCTATCACTAGCTGGCTTGCCATTGGTTGATGGGAGCCAGTTTGTGATTGGCTCCCTCGCGCACCATGTGACGCGTCGTCGCACGGGAACACGATCCTCGTGTATCCGCTGCTGGCTGACGCGTCACAGCAAGTAGTCAGCTATGCAGTGAGGAGGGATTGGGACCGGCTCGGGAGGCTACAAGGAAATGGTGAGTGGCGGCCGCACGCGCCGCCGGAGGTAGCGGGACCCAGCCCTAAGGAAGGTAAAGACCCATTGAGCTGTGCTAGTTATAGACCAATCTCTCTTTTTAACTCAGACTTGAAAATTTCTAGTAAAATGTTGGCAATAAGACTAAATCCAAATCTACCTCGATTTTAAAACATAATGATCAAGTAAGTTTTGTAAGTAAATGACAAGCCTCAGATAATACTTGTAAGATCATTAATATAATTGACTATATAAACTACTCTAGACCTAAAGTGATGCTATTGAGTCTAGATGCCGAGAAAGCGTTTGATAGAATTAAATGGAAGTTCTTGGATAGAACAATGGTAGCGTTTGGTTTCACAGATCCATTTTTGAAAGGCGTCCAAGCTTTATATGGTTCTCCAACAGTTACTTTGAAAATGCCAGGAGGGGAACTAAATCATGTTAAAATTAGAAATGGTACCATACAGGGTTGTCCTTTATCCCCATTGCTTTTTACTTTGACGATTGAACCACTCGCATCCACAATTGGGAAGAGCCCAAACATACAAGGTATCCAAATTGGTCGGGATAATTTTAAACTGTCCCTGATTGCGGATGATATAATTCTGACCATCTCAAACCTTCTGATTTCCTTTCCCAATGTACAAGAAGTTCTATCTGAATTTGTCTCCCTCTCTGGATATAAAATGAATACTGCTAAATCAGAAGCTCTTAATTTAACTCTCTCAGACTCTGAAGTAAAGCTAATCAAATAAAATTTCAATTACCACTGGAACAAAACAAGATTAAAATATATGGGTAGTTTTTTTTACCAAAAACTACCAATCACTATATAAATATAACTACCCAGAGCTTTTCACGAGAATTAAGCGTGATCTTTTAATATGGAATGGACATCAGATTTCTTGGATGGATCGTATTATATCGGTATTATAAGATTAATGTCCCTACAAAATTGTTGTATTGTTTCCAAACACTTCTGTTCCCTATACCGATAAAAGTTATTAAGGATTTACAAAATAAAATCATGCAATTTATTTGGGGTATTAAAAGACCAAGAATAACGAGATCCGTTATGCTTGCACTCAAAGGAAGAGGTGGGATGGCAGTCCCAGATATTACAAAATATTATTTGGCATCCCATCTGAAGCAGATTATTCTTTTAGCACAACCAATACAGATGTGTAGACCTAGAAAAAAGCTTCAACAATTCAGTGGTATTACCGGCTCCTTTATGGAATGGAAAATTTGTAAAATATTTTAGACTGGGCCACTTTGACTCAGTGGTTATAAAATGTTCCCTTAAAATTTGTCAAAGGGCTAAATCTTAATATCAAATAAAATCAACCCCCTCGAGATGTATCCCCATCTTTGATAATCCTGATTTTGGTCCGGGGTTGCATACTAATGGGCTTGACTCATGGAAGGCTAAGAATATTATAAATATAGGAGATTTGCTACTCCGTTAATGAACGTCTGGGAATTTTGTTATAAATATGATGTTACGGGATTTTTTCAGAATGCACAATATTTGAAGAGTTATGCAAAAACGGTAACTATCAAAGGGGGCTTATCTCAAAATCTCAAATTTACACCGCTCTGGGTATAAATGTCTCCTACACCCATCGTTATATGGAACAATGGGCCCACGATTTTCAAACAGAGATAATGTGGAAGGACTGTGAAGATATTTGGGATAATGCAACAAATACATCCATTTGCACAATAACAAAAGAAAACATAACATTATTTTTAGATGGTTTTATACAGCAAGGCCCTGCTTCTCGGCGCCCCGCTTTTCGACGATATGGCGGTACCGAGAAGGGGGCCGCCATGTCTGCGCATGCGCAGAATGGGCCAGACAGGGGTCGCGCATGCGCAGAACGGGGCGGTCCGGGGTCGCGCATGCACAGAATGGGCCGGTCCGGGGTCGCGCATGCGCAGCATGGGGGTTTTTGCCGATGTTGCGCATGCGTAGAACGGCGCATTGCCGGTCTGCGCATGCACACATAACGAAAATCGCCGGTTCCGCTTTCCGGCGATTTTTGCTTTGTTGCAGGTCCTTAGAATGGAACCCGTCGCATGACTGGGGGCCCTCCTGTACGCAAAGATTAAGACAGATCTTTCCGGGGACCACGAATATCTGTTGGAGAGGATGTGGAAGTGTGGGGGGTATGGCCCATATCTGGTGGTTCTGTTAAAAAAAAAAAAAAATACGAAGATTTGGGAAATGATACAGAATCTAATACAAGAAATTATCGAGGAAAGGATTCCTCTGGACCCACTTACGCAAATATTGGGGAAACCTTTAGAAAACTTAAACCAAAACAAGTTAACTGATGTTGCAT
This sequence comes from Ascaphus truei, assembly GCF_040206685.1. NCBI lineage: Eukaryota > Metazoa > Chordata > Amphibia > Anura > Ascaphidae > Ascaphus > Ascaphus truei. The sequence goes on along the minus strand of NC_134489.1, from coordinate 59,756,504 downwards.
ATTCTGACCGGGGCAAGATGCTCAATTGCAAGGGCATGGGGGAAAACAATAACCCCCATCTAGAAGAGAGATTATTCAGAGATTAAATGAGGTACAAACAATGGAGAAATTAAGTGTTTCTAAAATCTAAAACCAGAAAATTCTACACAATCTTGGAGCCATGGTCCTCCAGGGGATATACATGATCAGAAATGGGGAATGAGTCAAAATCATGTTTGAAGATTTGGTTGATGTATGTTGGGGCTTGTTGTGGTTGTTATTGCCTGATTTTTATCCACCGTGTGTGTGTGTTGTGGTACTTTACTCCCTCCCCTTCTCACCTCCCCTTTTATTTTCTGTATCCTTTCCAAGTTTTTCAAAATATAAATAAAAAATAAGTTACAAAAAAAAGAATGCTCATAAATTTCGAGCAGCAGTCACTGATCGCCATGTTATTTTAATTAACTTTTTTTTTTTTTTCTTCATTTAAAATATCTCCTTTTGCCCTTTTTCTATTTGTAAACTGCTCTGTTCAGGAGATATGCATTTAAACTATTGCGTGTCGGGGAGGTTAAAATGGAGCTCTCCCCAGAGCCATGTAAAGATTACTATGGTAACCCAGAAAGCTAGAGATTAAGAAAATTATGATTTGTAACACTAAAAAAAAAAAGGGAGGTGGGGGTGGGTGGAAAGAGCAAGAACCCAACATTGTGCGAGTTAAACACTTACAGGGCTCTGGGGGGATTGCTGCTTTAAAAGGACATTCTTAATTCATGAAGTAGCAAATAATACATAAAGCCCAATAAATAACGAATATTACAAGAACAGCCACAAAATATCCACGAATACGAAGTCTAAACCTAAGGAGATGTTGGCAGACAAAATGCGCCAGAATAGGAAACATTTGTAAAGTACATCAAGGAGGAACTTTTTTACCAGCCAAATCTAGCCCCATGTTAAATGGACCTTTTATCAGGAATGATGACGGCCCCTTAGGGCAGGGGTGGCCAACTGCAGTCCTCAATGGCCACCAGCAGGTCCAGGTTTTCAGGATATCCCTGCTACAGCAGAGGTGGCTCAGTCAAAGAAGGGACTAGTTGAGCCACGTGTGCTGAAGCTGGGACTGATTGAGCCGCCTGCTGGCCCTTGAGGACTGGAGTTGGCTATCCCTGTCCCTGCCTTAGTCGACAAACCTTTTTACATTGCATGTGATATCCAGGGAGCGTTTATTGGGAAAACCCAAGTGGAACCGTTCTCACGCTCTCCCCCCCCTTCTCTCATTCTTATAGCTGATCCGTTTCAAATGATGCTGAAATCATTACTGGGGTATCAGTCTGGTGTCATTGGGGAAGCAAGCGAGAGCCACATACGGAAAAAGCTCTATGAAAACGGCATAAACACGGCCCTTCAAAGCAACTTCAGCGTTATAACCAAGGTACTGGGGGCTTCCAGTCTCCGAGCTGGACATTTACACCAGGCAACTGTTGATCTTCACTTTCCAATCAGGTGGTAAATTCCCCGGCTGTCTTGCGGTGCCACCGATGGCAGCAATATAAGCACACTGCATGGAATGGAGCTAAATAAGAACAGATATCACATGTTAAACCTGATCTAAGGGTGTTGCCCCGGCCACAGTGTCTGTCAAATGTTAGTATTCCAAGCAAGTCAACCAATAAATGGCATACAGAACTTCGGGTTCAATAAGTGTTGGCTTTAGTACAAAGAGAGAATAGGCAAGTTAGAAGGGAGCCTGGGACTATTCACTTGCTTCGACCCCCCCCCATATACCTCCCGTGTGCAAACGCCCGGTTCTTCTTACCTTCTGTTTCGTTCCTTTTCTCTTGCAGCTTTCAGAGGAATTGCTGGCGAAGTGGATTTCATACCCGGAGTCTCAGCATGTGCCCCTCTGCCAACACATGCTTGGATTTGCCATGAAGTCCATCACACAGACTGCCATGGGGGGAAGCTTTGAGGACGATCAGGAGGTGATCCGGTTCCGCAAGAACCACGATGCTGTGAGTAATAAGATGGGGGGGGGGGGTCAGGCTGGGCAGATATTCTGTAAGCAAACATTATCACCCCATTGCAGCCAAAGCAATATAATAACAAGCAGAGCAGAGGGTTGCTGACCCCTCTGGCAGCAAAAGGTTGAGTTCCCAGGGTCCTGCCATTTATAGCTGCTGACCCTGTAATGCCAACAACTGGGGCTCTTTAATAACTGCACAAATTCACTAACACACACTGATGAACACACACAAAGGTAATAATAAGTACATAGCCTAAACGCAGACACAAGGATGTGCATAGAATTTCACAGTCACGCATGTACAAAGAAAGGCAGACTTGCACGCGCTCATACTGCTAACATTGGGAGCCTGTGTTTCTTTGCTTATATCAGAGCCACGTAGATAAGGTCAGAGGACTGGAAGGATGTCCAGAAATTACTAGGAAATAAGCTCTAAAAAATAAAAGTGACTTCGACTAGAATTAGAACCTGAAACTAGACTATCTTGTGTTTTATAGTTATGTTGTCCTTGGTTGCAGTCCCACTTGACATAAGGTATTATGGAGTTGCAATCAAGTGGAAACTTGGTCATGAAACAGCTAATGTACCATTTTTAAGCACTGTATCGTCATTTTAACCTTTTGCTTCCATGAGTCTTCCAAGGCATTGCTGTATAGAGATGGGCAAACCCTTCGCATGAGGTCCCAAGCCATGCAAAATGAACTCCTTTTTGTCGCGGAAACAAACGCAGCTCAGTTGGGGTTCGCCCATTCGCCAAGCTTTACAATTTCGTTTTAATATGTTAATTTGCAAGATTCTCTAAATTCAGTGGATTGGCCTAATGCTCAGACTGGGAACAGGGCACATACCATGTTTTGCTCACTGGCGATATTTCACTGGAAACCTCAAAAATAGGGGCGCAGACCGTGTAAAATCCTTTTATGTAGAACATATTCAATAACAGGTTACAAAGTTTGCACTCGCACAGTAAAAAAGTTAAGGGATCCCTGACGAAGCCGCACCAAGTGGAGAAACGCGCAGGATTGAGAGAAGCAGCAAACACGATCTTGGCAAACTCCAAAACTGTCTCTAACACTCAGCCGGCATTCAACATCAGCTGTTAGCTCCGACCAAAGCCGAGCGCACGCAGGGAAGACCTTCCGGCTCTCTGACTTCACATCCAGGATGTCAACGCAGCAACCAGGACGCTGGCCGGGCATAGGAGAGGATATCGCACAGCAGAGGAGCGACCGCTGCTAACCAACGGGAGTCGCCAGCCTGCAACTGAACCTCGCCACATCCCACAGACCAGGAAGGCATCCAGCGGTCATATGTCCCGAGCGCCAGAGCAAAACTACAAGGCGCACAAGCTGATTGCCCACGGAGGAGACAAGAGACTGGAGTCTATCAGAACAGGCGACTAGACTCTCATTAACTTTTATACTGTGTGAGTGCAAACTTTTTAACACCTGTTATTGAATATGTTCTACATAAAGGAGTTTGCACTGTCTGCGTCCCCTAGTTTTTGTTTTTGAAGTTTCTGTTTGAAGAGGATTGGTAGGTATCCTGACATCTGGGGCAGCAGCTATAGACCTTTTTATACATAAACTTTGGGACACTGAAAGTGGATACTTTTCTACACAGTACATCCCATCCCACAATACTTGCATTGTGTGGATACATTGTTACCTATGCATAATTGTGTCACGTTTTGTGTTTGCTGCCAATTTGCAGTTACAGGGACATTATCTATCAGTGTTTATTTCAATATGTTATATCAGCTAGTATATATATATATATTATATATTATATATATACAGCCTAGGGTGCAATTCTTTTGCAAATATTTTTTATTCAATTGTATGCATTTATTTCACAGCCCTTCCCTAACAAATAGAGTTAATTATTCTTGGACGTGCATGGAGCTCACACCTAGCACACCTTGATACACACAGGCGTGGGTGCTTTTTTCTTTCGATATGTCACTGGAAGCTTACTCGTTTGGTGACATGATTAGCTGTTTCAGAACAGTTTTCCCATCTCTATTGCTATCCCTAGTGTGCTACAGGGGTTGGTATTTGTCTCATACCTTTCCAAATCTAGCCTCAGAAGTGAATCTCCAAATAGCACATTGGAAATCACAATATATATTATCACAGCTAGCTTTAAGAAAGTAGACTTTGTTATATTGCACCATAGAGCTTCAGAAACATTGCAAAGGTCTTGTAGTGTATTGTGTACACTTTAAGCCTCGGACATAGATCAGGCGCGCGTGATGTCACGTGAGCCTGTACTTGCCGAGTTCTGTGTCCTGCAGGCTTGAAACAAAACACAGAAAAGCCCAATGCTACATCCAATGTGACAAAAATACACAGTGAAATACTTCTTCTCTTGAATAAGGGTCATTTAGTTAAACCCTTTGGCCAAAGCGTTATAAACCAGTAAGCAGGTCCTAACACTACCTGATTTTAACATTCTCAATTACCTCTGCTGGAGGGAGAATTGTCACAATTACCTCTACTTCACAAGAACATGGGGAAAAAAACCTTGCTACTTAAAAAGTGCTAATTTAGCGAGGGGGGGCGTGCCCGTGACGTCACGTGAGCTGTTCACCTTCATTGGCTGAACCGTGCACATGACCCAGCTGTCGAGCGGCAAAGAGAAACAAGTTTGTCTCACCGCTTTGGGGCGCACGCTGGACACGCGCATTGGCCTCCACTGGTTTGGTTTTGGTGCTCGCGACATCGTGTCCATTATGGACGCGGCCTTAAAGAGTCTACTGAGGCTTAAACATCTCTGTACACCATATTGCTACCTATAGAGAACGATCATTAGTCCCTTAAACGGGATCGACCTACAAGAAATTTACATTTCTCCTAGAAACATTTGGCACGTTATATATCTATGATATGAACAAGAAATGATGTACAGCAGGGCCCCTCTCATACAGCAGGGCCCCTCTCATACAGCAGGGCCCCTCTCATACAGCAGGGCCCCTCTCATACAGCAGGGCCCCTCTCATACAGCAGGGCCCCTCTCATACAGCAGGGCCCCTCTCATACAGCAGGGCCCCTCTCATACAGCAGGGCCCCTCTCATACAGCAGGGCCCCTCTCATACAGCGGGTTCTGTTCCAGGCCGCCGTAAAGCGGGCCCTACTGTACTGTATTGTACCTTTGAAAACAGAGATGCAGAGCGGTAAACTGACTGTTTCGCTGACAAATGGCATCTGAGAAGGAGTTGCGCACGCGCTAAAACTGTTTAGTGACAGTTTAGTGACAGCCGGATACTTTGCTTCTGTGCGCGTCATGCCGGAAAAACGGAACAAACGCTGAACCTAGTGAATATGGGTATACATTGGGAACGCTGTATGAGCGGAACGCTGTAAAGGGGAGCGCAGTAAAGCGGGGCCTACTGTATTTATTTACAGATGTAGCCAACGTTTTTGCAACATTTGGCGCGCTCCTGCGGGTGAAAAGGCGCGTTCACCCCTCCCCCTTCTCGCTCCGGCTGACGCAAAACAATGGCCGCTCCTGCCGCTGAGGCGTTGTGTACAGATGTAGCAGCCATTATTGCTGGCGCGTTACAGTGGAACACGCACAATGTGCAGACAGGAGCAACCGCCATTGTAAATGTATTAGCTGCGTGTGAAAAAGGGGTGGAGCTAATCTTCTAAAGGGGTGGGGCTAATGCACCAGCAGGTGCAATACCGCCTGCTATATCTGTATGTCCAATACCGCCTGCTATATCTGTATGTCCAATACCGCCTCCTATATCTGTATGTCCAATACCGCCTGCTATATCTGTATGTCCAATACCGCCTGCTATATCTGTATGTCCAATACCGCCTGCTATATCTGTATGTCCAATACCGCCTCCTATATCTGTATGTCCAATACCGCCTGCTATATCTGTATGTCCAATACCGCCTGCTATATCTGTATGTCCAATACCGCCTGCTATATCTGTATGTCCAATACCGCCTGCTATATCTGTATGTCCAATACCGCCTGCTATATCTGTATGTCCAATACCGCCTCCTATATCTGTATGTCCAATACCGCCTGCTATATCTGTATGTCCAATACCGCCTGCTATATCTGTATGTCCAATACCGCCTCCTATATCTGTATGTCCAATACCGCCTGCTATATCTGTATGTCCAATACCGCCTGCTATATCTGTATGTCCAATACCGCCTCCTATATCTGTATGTCCAATACCGCCTGCTATATCTGTATGTCCAATACCGCCTGCTATATCTGTATGTCCAATACCGCCTGCTATATCTGTATGTCCAATACCGCCTGCTATATCTGTATGTCCAATACCGCCTGCTATATCTGTATGTCCAATACCGCCTGCTATATCTGTATGTCCAATACCGCCTGCTATATCTGTATGTCCAATACCGCCTCCTATATCTGTATGTCCAATACCGCCTGCTATATCTGTATGTCCAATACCGCCTGCTATATCTGTATGTCCAATACCGCCTGCTATATCTGTATGTCCAATACCGCCTGCTATATCTGTATGTCCAATACCGCCTGCTATATCTGTATGTCCAATACCGCCTGCTATATCTGTATGTCCAACACCGCCTGCTATATCTGTATGTCCAATACCGCCTGCTATATCTGTATGTCCAATACCGCCTGCTATATCTGTATGTCCAATACCGCCTGCTATATCTGTATGTCCAATACCGCCTGCTATATCTGTATTTACTTTTCGCTTATTGTTTTTAGATTTGGTCAGAAATTGGAAAGGGTTTCCTGGACGGATCAATAGACAGAAGTGCGTCCCGGAAAAAGCTTTATGAAGCGGGTGAGCGTTCGTTGTCTTTTCTGTGCGTTCAAACTAGATTAGTTTCACTTTGCTGCTGCCTCACGGTGTGAATGTATGTATATCTTTATTTGTAGAGCGTCATCCATGTACATGACCCTTTACAGCAGTAATACATGTGAAATAATAATAGACCTAATAGGAATAAGCGCTTCATGCACAAAAGTAAATATTGTGGCAAGGATTTCCTGCCCCGAAGAGCTTACAATCTAATTGGGTAATAGGGAGACCTTGGAGACAGTAGGAGGGTGTTTCGGTAAATGCATCTGCAAGGGGTCATGGTAAATGTATGCGAGATGTACAGTATCCGCCAACACAGATGCTCAAATGCTTCAGTAAAGAGATGTGTTTTAAGGGCTTGTTTGCGTTACTTACAGCACAATGTATACAGCACTGTACCAGACAGAAATAAGAATAAAAGATGTTCTAACTCAACACTGGAGCATGTGTTAGCAAAGGGAATTGGGATGTAAGAGATCTGGGTGTTTTCCCGTGTCTTTCCTGCACAATGAAAGCTCCATACTTAGCACAGGTTGTCTCTCTCTGGTGCTGATGTCAGATCATGTGTTGCTATGATCTAATCTCTCTGTAAATGGTAACCAAAACCCTGCAGTGTGCAGATTTTCATACAATTGAATGGCGCACCTCAAATATTTTGTACGCACGCCGTTGTTCTTGCAGGGAAGGAGTTAATGGTTTAGTTGCATTTATTTATTTATTTAAAGCTCTGATGGACATGGAATCTGCGCTGAAAAGAGCCATAAAGGACCGCAGAGGGAAGAGTCCCGGGAGGCATGTTTTCATGGACTCGCTGCTGCAAGGGAACCTGAGTGACAAACAGGTGAGTCGGTGACCAGCAGGGAAGGGTTTAAACCTGCCTGAGGCTGATCCAAGAGCGCATTGCCTTGAGCCGGTCTGGCTGCGCGTTAAAATTCTTGCATGAGTCTACTGTGGAAATAATGTTTGAGGCGTCTTGCATCAGAACAAACGCTCTAAGGTTAGGAAACTAAATGCAAGCACCTGTGTTTGGGGTGAATTCCCCCCGTTCCATCAGCAATCCCAGCAGCGGTTTTATTTCTTTATGACGGCATTGGAACCGGACGAACCACACAATTTTCAGCTCCAGGGTCCAGTGACAGAAAAAAGGAAAAGGCGCTCCTACGTACTGGATGTGACAATAATATAAAACACACAAAATCCACGGGGAGCATGGGGAGGAAACAAAAATAAATTTAAGTGCAGCAAAAAAAGGCAACGTGGAAAAAAGCCTTCAAATGACTTGGCTCTAATGAATTAACTACTTACAAGATGTAAGAGTCAAATAGGCAGGGTTGACTTAAACAGTCACAGGTAAGTGGATGATGCAGTTGTCATCAGAGTGGATCGGGTCCCCAGGATCACGTACCCCAATGTTGAGAGAAAAACTGGCATAGCACAGATCACTCGAGATAAAATAGCTTTATAACAATAAAATATTATACTCACATTCTAACAATAAAATACGGGCATATCACACTGCATTAGTGTAGGAAGATTTTGGCCAGCTGGCTCACCGTCCTGCAACGTTCCCCCACTCCTCCACCTCAGCCCCCGGTCAGCTGTTACACTGCTCCGACTGGCGTCTGACGTCACTTCTGGGTTCGTCGCGCGGTGAGTGCTGGATCTTCCTGCAACTTCTCTGCTGTATGCTCCGGTCTGAATGAAAACTCCCACTCTACGCGTTTCAAAAGCAACACACTCCTGAGGAAGAAAGCAGTTGCTTTTGAAACGCGTAGAGTGGGAGTTTTCATTCAGACCGGAGCATACAGCAGAGAAGTTGCAGGAAGATCCAGCACTCACCGCACGACGAACCCAGAAGTGACGTCAGACGCCAGTCGGAGCAGTGTAACAGCTGACCGGGGGCTGAGGTGGAGGAGTGGGGGAACGTTGCAGGACGGTGAGCCAGCTGGCCAAAATCTTCCTACACTAATGCAGTGTGATATGCCCGTATTTTATTGTTAGAATGTGAGTATAATATTTTATTGTTATAAAGCTATTTTATCTCGAGTGATCTGTGCTATGCCAGTTTTTCTCTCAACATTGGGGTACGTGATCCTGGGGACCCGATCCACTCTGATGACAACTGCATCATCCACTTACCTGTGACTGTTTAAGTCAACCCTGCCTATTTGACTCTTACATCTTGTAAGTAGTTAATTCATTAGAGCCAAGTCATTTGAAGGCTTTTTTCCACGTTGCCTTTTTTTGCTGCACTTAAATTTATTTTTGTTTCCTCCCCATGCTCCCCGTGGATTTTGTGTGTTTTGCTGTTACTGTGGGGGAAGAGTGAAGACTACCCCTTCCAGTGGGTTCCAGAGCAGGGGGTGAAGCTGTATTCATTTAAATTTTATCACATTATCACCTATTTAAGATTTTGATTAGTCACTTATTATTAGTGTTCACTTTTTATTTGTTTGCGCCTTATTTCACTTTACCACTATACAATGTGACAATAATATATAAATTAGTTATATTCAAAGCACAATTGGTGAATAACAGTGATAATAACACAATAAGTGAAATAATGTGACAACTATTGTGCATAAAAAAGTGACCACCAAAGTGTGTCAGTGCTGCTCAAAAACCCATTGAGGGACGGTCCGTAGAGTTCACTCTAGTACAGGCCTGCACAGCTCCTGTCCTCAAGGGCCGCAAACAGGCCAGGTTTTCAGGATATCTCTACTTCAGCACAGGTGGCTCGGTTATACTGAGCCACTAATTGAGCCAGCTGTTCTGAAGTAGGGATATCCTGAAAACCTGGCCTGTTTGCGGCCCTCGAGGACTGGAGTTGTGCAAGCCTGCGTCTAGTAGAACGACATTCGAAGTAGGGGAGCGCAACTCAAAATGATGTATATAAAAGAGAATTAAAAGGCATCCTGGTGCAATAAATCCTTTAAACAGAACCCCCTGGTTCCTAAGATCCGCACAGGTTTTTGGTTCCGCTTTTCTCCTTTATGTCCGGGAGACACATAATGACATTGTGGCGCCTTTATTGGACGACCACGACTGCCATTGTTAAACACCCTGGAGGTGCGTCAACAGCCGAAACTAAGTATCTCAGGAACAAGGGGTTCCCCCCGGAGCTGAAAATTGTGCGGTTCACAGGTTCCCCTCCCCCCTAGTTCCGGTACCGTATGAATGGGTTGGATTGCTGCTTTTAATGGTTGGTGAAAGTAACGTCTATAAAATCTGAGTTTCAGTCACATCAGACTATTATTTAGTGAAACCGTTTACTGCAGGCGATTCTGATTTGCTTTAACTGTAATTCCCTTAAGTGCCTTGTAAAGTTTTATATTCCCCCTGATTTTACTGTTAGTCGGTACAATTATGGAGATTCAGACCGTTGTATTCTTTAGGTCTTAGAAGACAGCATGATCTTCTCTTTGGCGGGGTGCGTGATCACCGCTAACCGTAAGTAAAGCATTATAACGCCAAACTATGTGGGGTCTCTCTGGCAGTGAAAGAGTTAAATGTCAGCAACCAAAACGGTCTCTTATGTTTTTTTTTTTTAAATGTTCAATCCTAAATATCCGGCTCCCCAAAACAACCTTTAAAGAAAAAAAAAAAAAAAATCTTAATCTAATTGGCTTCCTTCAGATAATCTAATCGGGCTAAAAGCAAAGATTTGGTTTAATTTTCCATCTCTGGATATTAATTGCAAATTGCATTTCTTAGGGACCACCGAGTTAGGAAGTGTTTGCCAATCGTGTGCTTTCTTTTACCCATAATCCTCCCTGTCCTTGTCAGAGAACCAAGAATGATGAGGAGAGGGGTGTCCTGGCTGCACAAACTCTTGATGAACAGTGACATCAGATACAAGGAAATCAAACCCCTTCCAAAACTCCGTTTACCATGTGTACAAACTGACTTTAATTAAGTGATTTAAAACTGCATAGAGGCGTCGGAGTTTGGTTTAAAAAAAATAAATAAAAAAAGTTCTCAATCACCCAGGTGTAATTTTGGTCCTAGGAGCGTCTGTTCCTCTGTCTGCATACAGGAAATTCCCTTTGTTTTACCTCTAGCATGATGCAGGCAGAAAGCAGCGACGTGTCCCTTTCCCTGCCAGAGGAGGCCTGCCATGCATTGCACATTACAGACCCGTCGGGCAGCGAGAGGGTCAACTGCTTCAGTGCCAGAGGGACCTCTGCAATGCTTTCATGTAATGCCCGTACTCTGTCGGTAGAGCTGTCACATTGTCTCGCATCTCCCACTTCATAGGCAAGCCGTGTAAACTCAACCTCTCATTCTTTGTTCTTAAGAAACGCTCCCCTCCCTTTTTCCTCTCCCCATAATGCCGTAACGCTGTCTTCCCCGTGCTGGAGAAGAGTTCAGCTCTGTTGAAATAACTGGGGCTAAAATCTCCAGGAAAGGGAAAGACGGCTTCACAGCACTTTGAATCGGGACCTGTGTGTGTGTGTTTTTTTTTCTTTTTCTTTCTCCTGTTCTGTCTTTCCAGCGTGGATTTATTAATGTCATTTCTGACTATTTGTATTTCGCATCTGGAATGCTGTCTAGTGACACCCTGGTACACGCAGGTAATTCTTCCGAGCGACTTGCATTAGGATGCATGAAAAGCCCTCCCGGGGATCCCAAATCAGCATGTGTAGGGTGGATCGAACCACTGAGATGAGTCATTATTGGGATCACACAAGTTTATTTATTTTATTTTTTTCAAATTTTTTTCCCATTACAATGAAACCACAAAAATGAGAACAGGATCTAAACTCACAACGGGCGTGTTAAAAGGGTCACCGGTTGCAATAGAAAGCTTCCCAAATCCTCAAACCCAAAGTACAGATCAGGAGTGGCCAACTCCAGTCCTCAAGGGCCACCAACAGGTCAGGGTTTCAGGATATCCCTGCTTCAGCACAGGTGGCTGTCTTTGACTGACGCAGGGTTATCCTGAATACCTAACCTGTTGGTGGCCCTTGAAGACTGGAGTTGGCTACCCTGGGTATAGAGGCTGCACATTGATAACTAGATGATCACCCAGTGTCTTTATCACACACTTACTGTGGCTATAGAAAGGTTTGGAGCACACGCATCCTTCTTCAGATAAAGTGCTAATATGTTTGCTCTGCACAGCTGTAGCAAGACCAGCAATATGAGCACTGCTTGTTCCATTAGCAATCCATGCTGCTGTCTGCATTATGTACCCACAATTCATTACCGGTGCTTGATTCCGTAGTGATGCTGCCTGACTATTCAGTATCTTCCTATGTAATTACACATGCGTACGCTTTTGATTTAGAGGACTTGGTGCATTTACTTTCACAAAGTAAATAGTTCCTATAAAGCCCATTCAATATTTTTAATCCCATTCATGTATATGGAGCTGATCTGTTCTGCAGCACTGGGAGGCTGTTTCACACCATGGCTTAAGACGTTTTTCATAATTTTATACAATCTTCTCTAATAGTTAAATATCCATATATAGTGAATTAAAATATAGACCTAAAGAAGTCGTCTTTTTTTATATGTTTATTTATATTCAGATAAAGTTCAGATAAAATCAAGTGTGTGGCCTATGTCGCCATGTTATTACAATGGAATATACGTAAATGCCTTCAAGAGCAGGCGCAAGGTTTAGAAAACAAGCCAGGATGATGGATTCCAAACCAGCCGCCATTTTTGTTTGTTCCCCAGTTTGTACGTGGGCGATGTATTTCCTGACGACATCAGAGGGAGCTCAGGACAAGCTGTACAAGGAGGTGACCCGGGTCCTTGGGAAGGGACCCATCACAATGGAGAAATTGGAGCAGCTCAGGTTGGCACGAGTCTCTGAAGTGGTTTCTCTCTTGCAGAGATAATGTTCAATGCTGGCAGTACCTGCAGGGTCTTAGAGATTTGGGTTTAGCTGAAGAGCTATCTAAGTCACTTTTGCACAGTACAGAATTGAGGATTTTACCCTATATAGTCTCCACTTGCTTTAAAATGGAATATATATATATTATTATTTTTTTATTATTATTATTACAGTATTTCTGTCCATATAAAAAAGTATGAGGTTTGACGGCAGATAAGGACCACTTGGACCCCCTAGTCAGCCCTTTTTCCGATATGTTGTGACACCTCAGCCTATTTTGATCCGAGGCTTTTTTCAGATTTAGGCTATTCCTAGGTCTTTCCCAAGCATTTGGGGCTCTGCTAATGTCATACTAGTTGATTAGGCAGTTAAGTGCAGTTCTTCACACTGAACTGACTTGTAGGTTAATGCAATGTAAGTGTATATTGTTCAGATGTCACAAATGCTTTCAAAATGTTGAAAGAGTAATTTTTAAGTCTTTAAATGTATCAAAAATGATTGTGTGTGGCCCTCCAACTTTTACATGTTTTATGGTCCAACCCCTTTGGAGAACTCGTTGTAGAGCCTCATCTTACTTTATTGGCCTCTGCCACCTCTGTTGGGAGGCTGTTCCCTTAATCCACCACTCTTTCTGTGAAGAAGTATATTCTCCCTTCTGAATCGTCCATAAACTCCTGTAGCTGCTGAGCAGAAGATACGGTTTTTCATTCTTTATACAGCCGCCTAGAGGCACCATATGGGAAACCCAGAACAAGCGCATACAGGGTTAGTATGTTAATAGTATTTTTTTAAAGCAGTATCCCCCAATGCTCACTTACACATCACAAAGATTAAAACCGCTTGAGATCATTGCGATGTTACCACCGTACAATGGCAGAGTTGGCAGGATTAGTTGTAATTTGGAGATTAGGGCATCATTTTCCATTTGGAGTCCTGTCCCGGTCACGGAGGGTTTCCCTCTGTACGTGTTCCCCATTCTCCACCATTCTGCCTTTCCATCCTTCCAGTGACGCCACAACGTGACGGGAAGCCACCTCCCTAAATATCTCACAACATGTTATTTCCTCACATCTCTCCTGAGCCCGACAACCTCCAGCTCCAGAGCATGAGCCCTTGTTCTGCACTTCTCTTCACTCACTAATATGCTGTTTAGATATGAAACTACACCTATATCTCCCCCCCCCTTCATCTCCCCAAAACCCGCTCACCCCCCAAAAAATTTTTTGTCTCTGTTAACATTAGCTCAACCAGGTGTCTCTCTGAGCTGATCCATGGTCTGCTGAGATATTTGCCATTTTCACACACACACAAAACGACAAATATGGAAGCGGAATCACGAGTAGAAAGTCGCAAAGTCCTCTCCCGAAGACGATTCGACTTCATATTGGCTGCTAGAGCATGCATGACCCCACTGCCATTTTGCGAGTACAGGCAGTCCTCGGTTATCCGACACAATGCGTTACTCAAAATGGCGTTGTAAAGCGAAACACGTTTTCCCATAGGAACACTGTTTAAATGAAAGGTTCCATTTCTGAAGGCATTTTTAACACTAAAATACACCAAATATTTTATGCCGGCAATAAGATATGCAGCACACACATAAATTATATAGTGTATATACTGTATTATATATATAATATAACATAATAAATAATATATTATATAGTATAATATAATATTATATAGTATAATATTATATATATACGCTCTTACGACGCTTTGCAACGTTGTTTATGTGAATGTGTATATATATATACACACATACACAACGTTGCAAAGCGTCTTAAGAGCGTTGGATAAGCCATTTTGGCGTTGTAAAAATGAATATAGGTATGCATTTCATAGCGTTGGATAAGCCATTCATTGTAAAGCGAAGCGTTGTAAAACGAGGACTGCCTGTATTCTTACTCGGTAGACAAAGCTGCTCATTGGTTGGGGGACCATGGACCAACTCCAGAGGGATCCCCTGGTTCAGGTTATTAACATTTGAGATTAGACAGCAGGTATGACTGTTGTGACAGGTGTGAATAGCAACCCAGCATGCTGTCTAACTTAAGTAATTTGTTTGGGAGGTCTTTTGTACACTCGTTGGTATAGTCTTGACTGAAATGAGTTTTTCTGGCCATATATATGGTGGAATGAACATCTCCTTCATTGAAGTGTTATGTCCACCGTTTCAGGGGGACGTAGCTTGATCTTTAAAGGTTTTCTTCGTCAATGGTTATTTTCTTCTCCGTGACAGGTACTGCCGGCAGATATTGTGCGAGACGGTTCGAACAGCTAGTCTGACTCCAATTGCTGCCCGACTGCAGGAGCTGGAAGGGAGAGTTGATCAGCATGTTATCCCTAAAGAGGTGAGAGAGGCACCAGAGCTTATTCTGCCCCACGTCTTCCAAAATGAAATTTCATCTCAGGTCACCTTTACCGTTGTTAGAGCATTTGTTCTGTAGCCCCAGTGATGCCAGTGCCCCTGCAATATCTTCACTGTCAACAACGTGATGGAAATGTTGTCTTGAATTAAAGATGAAGCTTAGCATCGCCCCATTGAATGTACAAAGAAATCCTTCTAAATCATCCAGAAAGCCTTAGTGCGGCCAAGCCAAGTATAATGTTGTCCGAAGATTACCACCGCTGCACCACTACATCTAGTTTGTGTGGTAGGGCCGCATGTGCCACGTGTAACTAACTGAACTCTCCTTGTAGACTCTTGTACTGTATGCGCTTGGTGTGGTGCTTCAGGACAGTACAGCCTGGCCATCAGCCTACAGGTACGGAACACAGAGGGCTTTGGGGTATTGTTCTGACCCATTGCTCTCTGCATTGGTTTGGATCCAGGAGTGTTGGGATTGCCTATATATTTGGGATGTTGGTATCGCCTACACATTTATTTGACCAATTTGTGAGCATCGCACCTCCTTTGCTGTAGAGCGCAGCATACTAAAATGAGGTTAACACAATTGGTTGATTGGGAAATCATACAGCGCATTGCTAGATGTTACAGTATTTCAACATAGTTCCTAATTGCCCTGTATATTATATATTGCTGCATTGAAATAGGTAACTAACCGGCGTTTTGTTTCTTGAGGCCCACGAGACACTTGGGGAAGTGCCTCTGGGCCATGTTTGCCAAGAAGAGTTCCTCCATAAGACACCCTCCATGTTGGTAAACACTGTGTAGCCTAATTATTTGAAAGGCTGTAATGGGCCATATTTGCTTAGCTGCGCTGGAAAGTGTCTTCTGGAGTAGCACTGCTTAGAAAATGGGGCCCTCTGTCTTTTTCCAGGTTTGATCCAGACAGATTTGACGATGAATCGGCCAAGCAGAACCTGACTTTGCTGGGCTTTTCAGGAAGCCAAGAATGTCCAGAGTTAAGGTAAAGCATAAACAAGGACCGCCAAACAAGGGCATTCTGCTGTTGTGCAGGAGACGCAAGCTTTATCCGTAATAGTAATTTCAGAGCTGCCAAACATACTGTACACGTACACTAACGTAAAGCAATACAGGCACAATGATAAATTACAGCCTACTTTCATTAGGTGAGAACAGTGGTAAGAGAGTCAATATGGAGTTGAGGTTGTCTCAAGCACAAGGCACTAACACTTCAGATGCTTGTGCCATGGCAGGTGGTGGGGGGCAGAGTGCCATGGTGTAGGGGGAGAGGAAGGGGTGGGGGGGCGGGTGCCATGTAAGGTGGGGGGGGAGAAGGGTGCCATGGATTGGGGGGGAGAGGAGGGGAGGGTGCCATGGAAGGTGGGTAAGGAGAGTGCCATGGGAGGTCTGCAGCAGCTCAGTGGTTAATTGACTGGCTATGCCAGGGAGGGGGTGACAGGCAGCACTCGGAGGGCCCAGGTCCTCCTCGAGCATGATGCAAGTGCACAGTCGTGTTTAGGCCTGACCGCAACCACCCGCACACCCAACTGGCTCCTGAGACACAGAACCAGAGAGATATTCATCTTCCAGACACAAACTGCCAAGAATCAGACTTGGTTGCAAGTCTGCAGTCAGCTATTTAACTATTCTAGTGAATCGGAGCAGAGGGATGAAGAGGAGGGAACAATGGACTTATGCAAAAAAGATTTATTCAGCCAAAAATCCAGTTGCAACAGGCAATCTGTATCTAGGTAAGAGGGCCTCATTTTGATGACGGTTGCCTGTTGCAACAGAAACGTCGGATTTTTGGCTTAATACATCTTCTTTTTTTCTTATTTTTTGCCGTCATCTTCATCCTGCTTTCCACACGACCTTGTTGGGCCGTTCAGGACGGCTTGCTTTGAGCGGGAGAACTGGCATTTTTTTGCGTTATTACACCGTGGTCATTTTTAAGGATGTGGAGTGCCTGGGAAACCACTGTTTTTCTAGGGAATCGGAGCAACACACTATTAACTATTTCACGGCTTCGTGAACAGGCTGCTTTGCATTGTTAGGCAGCAAAACCATTTCCCATGTGAGGAATCCTTTATATTTTAAACCCCCCCAAAATTCAGTTACATTTCTTATGTTGACCAACAACATTTAGGTAGAATTGAGGCCTTTTAATGTCCAACTATTGCTTAAAAAGAATGTAAGCATGAAGGACCACAATGCTCCTTATCTTGCAAACTGCAACATAAAGAAAGATAGGAGCCTAATAAACTATTTTGATGTTTCCCCTGACTTTCCTCTTGCTAGGTTTGCCTACCTGGTTGCTACTGTTCTGCTCAGCGTGCTGGTAAGGAAGCTTCATTTACTTCCCGTGAAAGGACAGGTCATGGAGACAAAGTATGAGCTGGTCACATCGCCTAAGGAAGAAGCCTGGATCACTGTGTCAAAGAGAAGCTAAATTAATTAACCACTAACTCTGTCACACCAACTCCCAGCTGGAGAAGCGCCTACAGCAGACTGCAAAGCCATGCGCCCCCTGACCTTCCAGAAGGGCGTGTTAAGGAGACCTTGGCGTTCAACTGTTGTGACAAACTGTCCACATGGTTTTTCGTAAGCTAAACTACATCATGTTGTTAGAGCAGCAGCTCTCTTTACACCACCACTGTCATAGTCGAAACAACAAGGCAGCAGCACGGAGTTACATGTCGGGAGGTAATTATGTTCCTTTGTTAGATGTGCTGCAGGGCTTGATACTGTTCATTGGGCTTGCGCGAGTTTTTCATGGCTACCCAATAAATATTATCAGAACATGCAAACCGTCTACAGAGGTCCATGACCAAAACTGCTGCAGAACTCATTTTAAGAGGAGTTTGTGTAAAATACAAGAGGCGTATCTTTTTTAAATATCCGGCCATGTCCCCCCCATGGCATTAGCTGATCAGGCGGCTGCCATTGGCTTTACCTCCTCTGGGTACAGTGGGAAGCCTTGTATACTCTTCACTTCAAAATGATACATGTTGAGAGAGAACCTCGCGTTCTGAAACCCTGCACTGGTGGCCTGATTCCATGTGAACCTATTGCGGTGATTTGCAGCCCTCTTGGTGAGAAACGCCCCATCCGGGCCACATTAGGGGGTCATCACGTTTGGGAATTACTTGCTCATTCCTTAAACCTGGTGTGTCTGGGGGACCCGGAGAAGAGAGCTGGAAACCGCTAGCCTATCCTAGACTGCCTTAAGTTCAAATACGTCTGGTCCGTTTATCAAAAGCCACAAGTCCACATTAGAAAAATAGTTTTTCTCCAATTACAATTGGTTTATTTTACTCGGTGACCGAGTTATGTTTTGTTTGTGATTGCCAACAGACCTTGGCCCTGGGATTTGTAGATGTATCACTGCCATATAAATGTCTTTGTAACTGTAGGCAAAATAAAAAAAAAGGTTATACAGAAAATAAACAGCACTGGGCTATTTTATTATTTTTCTGTGTGAAATGGGAATTTTAGGCTCTTGTTTGGACGTGCATCCTATAAAGTATTTGATTGCAGACTTTGTATGCTTCGAGGGGGTGGGGAAATACATTGAATCTGTAACTCTCATAACAAGACTTTCTATAAGGCAACGCCAATTAAAAATGTGTTTGTTTTTTTTAAATATCGATCACACTTTTTGTTGCTATAACACACCCGATTCCTTACAAATCTCCTTTGCAACCGAGGATGAGTTAAATAATGCAGTGTTGCAATGACTGCACAAGCCCTATTAAATCAGTCTGCAATGAAATCATATGTCATCAACATGAATACAGAAAGGGGGTGCGTTCTGAAGGCCCCGTCTCCATGCATCAACCCAAGCATCCAGCTTGCTGCAGAGTTGACCAGAAGGTAAAACAGCTGGCACACAGCTGGGCCGCTGCAGTCTTCAATCCTGTGTGTTTATTTTTTATTGCCACAAAATTTGTCTTTACTAAACCATCGCTGTGTTGACGTGGAGGGGCCAGAAAGTATCCGTGCTGTAGGCCAACCCTGCTCTTCTGTAAAAAAAATACACAGGCGGGGGAAGAGTAATTGTTACATTTCTAAAGGCTGCAAGAGAAATGCAAATGTGTTCTGAATGTTAAAACTTGCACAGATTTTCAGATACTTGGAGGGATGTTGCTATGGCAACTGTGTGCGTGTGCTCCTGCAAAGGGGCTTTTTCCAAATTGTGTGTATTTGCAGATATATCATTTTTCTAGAAGATATTTATCATACTCCTAAATAAATTCTAATCGATACTATATTTCACTGCTTGCATTTACAAGATGGGCTGTTGCTTCCATACAAATCATACAGAGGAATTTACAATAAGGTTTGCAAATGAGAATGTCAATTTCATGTGGTGCCATCAATTTATAAAAAGGTACCATAGTAGTCTAGGTTGGAATAAGAGACCACCTTTTGCTAAAGTCGGCTCGAGTGAACTTAGCTTTTAAACACAAGTACTTTCATTAGCCGACATTAATTTAAAACATTTTTTTAACACACACACAATTGACACACACACATGCTACACACTGTAAGGCCAGGTCCCCAGTGGCCGCTGTGGCTCGTGCGCACCGCCCTCTATGGGGACTACCTCAGTGTACGCCTGAGACTGCGGCCCCAGTGCACCCTGCTACATGCGCACAGATTACAGCCGCGGTCTGTAGGGGAGCGATGGGAAGCGCAAGGGGGTACGGCCATGGCGGGGCATATCTGCCCTTCCATTGGCTGCCTGCGGAGCACGTGACCGCGGCACGGGAAGACCAAATTCTCGTCTTCTCTGCCAGCGTACGCGTCAGCACTTTGCGCGCCCACACACTCAGCCACTGGGGCTTACCTTACTGCCTTACCCTTCAATTTACAGTCTGACCTGGCAGAGGTGAGAACCTAACATATAGTGCATTTTTCAAATGTTTCAACATCTTTGTTACCAGAGGTCTGCAAAGCATGTGAGATATTATATATATTTTTTGCTTTCAATGTTTTATTACAAGGCCATTTACTTCAACAGCTCTTAGGGAATGTATTAATTTAATGTGACAGTTATAAGTGCTAGTATTTGGTGCAAACAGATTAGAGAACTAAATTGACCAATTGTTTCAAACCTTCCTTGTTTCAACTCCACACTTAATCCAACTGCACTTGAACCCAACTGCTATTCAGTCACACAGCTCAGTGTATTTAAGGCTGCATCCATAGAAGGGCAGACCACGCTGACGCGTCCGCACGCTGCACGAACAGATCGCGTCTATACAGCGTGCGTGCGGAAGCGGGAAGAAGAGGCGCGCGATGCGCGGGAAATCAGTCAAAACTGATTTCTAGCGCGATAGGGCGGTCACGTGAGCGGTTCGCCCAATGAGGGCGAACCAGCTCTGTGACGTCACTGGCCCGCCTGTAGACACGCCCCCGGACGGTGCGTGTACGAAGGCCACAGGGAAAGCACCCGCTTTCCCTCAGCCTCCGCACTCCTACGCACGGCTGCTGTGTCTATGGACGCAGCCTTACACCGTTAGGAACTGTAGAACAGCAAACGCATTGGTTTTAACCAATGATAGAATAATTGCTTTACAGAAACCAGGTTATAGTGAACTAGAAAACCAAATAAAGCGCACTAAATAAGGGAGGTGAAGGTAAAAGAATCCATGGTGTGGGACACAGAGCACAATACCCCCGCCTAACGTCCACCGGGAGGTAAACGCTGAAACCGTTCCAGTGGACTCGGCGTAGGTATAATCTGTCCGGATACGGGAGCGCGCGGTGCTGGAGAAGTGTGGCTTTGTTGTTTTGTGGACAAGTGAGAATTCTTCATGGATAAAATAATACTGCACAGACCTTTAGGAATCGCACTGGTCTCTTCTTCAAGTTTGCTGTCACTTGAAGAAAAGACCTGTGAGCTTTGCAGAGAGCAGCCTATTTGCTGATCGTGTTACATAAAAAAAGATGCACGCTTCCTATTTCTAAGTGCTGTCATTTTTTATATTCAGAATATGGCATGCAGAATGAAGGAAACCCATAGGGTGACAATGACGACGATGCTGAGTCCGTACATAATACAATTAGGCTTCATGCTAGTTTGGAAATAATAGGATTTAAAAGCAATTAAAAACGCTGAGGACAAAAGCCGAGGATTGAGGCAGTTTGATGGATTTTTTTTTTTTTTACATTTTTTTTTAACGAACTTTAATTAGTATGGCATTTGTGTTTTCTGGATGTTAAAAGTAAATACATTTATTATAGAAGTTCTTGATATCATCTTTCCAAACACCAACATTCATCTTCATCTATTTTATGCATTGATGACAATACACACAAAATGAATTGAAAAACAAATGGTTAGCTGGTGCAATGCATTATGGGCATCTCTGGCTCCGAAAAGGTTAAACCTCTGTTATTATAGGGGGACAGCGGTCAAGCGAGGCACTAACTTGCAATGTTTCGATTGTAAGCTCTTAGGGGCAGGAATACAATTCTGCTGTGTGTGCCATAGAGACGGGCCCTTGGAGTGCTTCTTTATTTAGAAACCTAAAGGGCCAATACTTTTATTTATTTATTTTAGCTAATTACAATTCCACTTTACTTTTAAAGAAAAGCTGCTTTATTTTAGAAAGAGAAGCTTCCTTTTGGATTCATCACTGTTTATTTCTAAATCGTGATCCTGGAAGCTCTGTTCCTACAGTATGTATAAACCAATGTAGCTTTTTTTTTTCTCTTTATATCGGCCTCAGTGGCACAAGTTGTGAAGTAATTTCAAACACTGCATGTGACAGGATCGTCCTGCTGACATGCAAACCGTTCACTACCTGCCTTGTCACAAAGGGAATTTGTTTTTCTTTTGAGCGGTGAAACGGTATATAAAAGGACAAAAATGTCTATGGGAACCAGCGAAACCTTCAATCCCTCCCAAATCAAAGACAAGTGAGTCACAGAGCAATTTGTGTGGGCATTGCAAAGCAGTTCATGCAATTTGCTGGGGGGGGGGGGGAGGGGGAGGAGGAATAGAGCTTGTTCCTGGTGAGAGAGAGGGCGTTTCTAGGCCCTTACTGTTTGCTTTCTATAAATGCTGTTCAATGAGGTGCACAGCTAGCCATTTGTACTGCTCGCTATCCCACCTGTCACACTTCAATTTGTCACCGCTAATTACAGCAATTGAAATTTAATTTGCTTTCTAGTCTGAAAAAAAGAAAATAATTCCGTCTCCCCCCCCCCTCCCCTTCACCCCGAAGTCCTGCTCAGTGCTTCCTTTTTTTTAAAAATTTTTTTTATTTTTTATTACTACTACTTTTTTTTGTCACCTTTTCACCCCCCCCCCGGCGGTCCAAAGTACCACCCCTGGCAATGCGGGGACGATTACATGACCGTCCCAGCGTCCTGGGTGATGCACGTCATTGAGGGCAACTCTGATTCATTTAAAAATGCTTTCTTAAAATAAACACTGTTTCACAGCTGCAGTGCTAAGCAGCTTAGTGATGCAAGAAAGGGCCCGAAATGCATTTCTGTTAGTAACATATTCACTCTCGCTTAACTGTCAATAACATCTGTTTAACGCCTCCACTCTTTGTAATGCACTGCAGGCCTCACTGAAGGGTTAAATTATTCCTCTAGAATTCCCTCTTCGGATAAATACTAGACTAAAATACATAAACACTTTCAGTCGTAAGTACATCCATATTTGATTAGCCATTTACTATATGTTTCTAATGTGACGAAGTTATTAAAGCAAATACGTACGTATGTTAGTGAATATGAAACTTGCTTTGTCAAGTAGTGTGTTTAGTAGGAGAGGGGACAGTGACACTGACATATAAAACAGCAATGATAAAGAACGCTTATGAGCACATTCACATGTGTGAGACAGGTCCACGAACCGGCCTTATCCTATAAACGCACTTATACTATGCTTCCACTGCAGCAAAGAGTTCTGGGTAATGACATGCTAATGTGCACTCAAAAGTGCATCACTACATGGAAAAGCGAGTCATGGTGAGAGGGTGCAGAGGTGAGGGATAGGGCATGCACTATACATTGCTGGGTCCTCTGGCACTGCAATGGACACATATTTTAGGGAGTCAAATGCAATGGTTATGTTCTTCTGTTCTGTACAATTCTATCTTCTCTCTCACTTTCTGGTCCCACACAATATGCTGTGAAGCTGCTTCCCAATTCTGGAGAAGACTTCAGCTTCATTTAAATAAATGGGATTAATATCTTCCCCGGCACAGGGAAGTGTGTTTGCCTCTTTCTCTCTTCCGGAAATTCATTCTTGCCCTTATACCAAACCTTATTTCTGAACTAAAGCAGCTGATTGCCATTTGTTTCACAGTTTATGTTTTATTTACTCCGAGAGATGTGCCCTTGCCAAAACTGTGTTTATTTTAAAATCTGCTTCGTTGTTGAGGAGATGTAAGCGCTTGAAATATGAAGTGCCTGGGAGGTTAAAATGGAGCTTTCCCCAGAGCCCATTGCAGTCAAAGGTTACCATGGTAACCGCATACGCAGGCCATTAGAGATCATGTTTTTAACACTAGAAGAAAAAAAAGAACAGGACATGCTTACGAGGCAAGATACCAACATTATATAAGTTAAACTCATATCGGATTCCTTGGGGTGGGGAGGACAAATGCTTCCTTTGATTGCCGGAGGGGCCGCGGGGTGGAGTGCTTCCATCACAGATCAGGTGGCTTCGAGCGCAGGACGCGATCTGCCCTAGTAAAATGAGCAGGTTTTTTGGATGTAGCTCCTACGTCATGGGGTGTCCAAAGGGTTAATGGAAAGACTGACTGATTAGCGTGATCTTTGGCAACTACAACCCCCTTATAACTCTGTGCTTGGGGTCCAAAGAATCACATCGCGCTATAAGTGGATCGCGTTAGAAATAATGTACAATTGTATGCATTGTACAATAAAGTACTTAAGATACCAGTAGTCGTGTTGTAAAATATTCATAAATATGAAAATTGGGAGCCACGCTAGCATCGCGTTATAAGCGGATTCGCGTTGTAACGGATCGCGCTATAACGGGGTTGAGCTGTATGCGTTATCTGAAAATGGCCAAGGAGGCAGCCCTTAAAACGTATCAAATTGTGATTATTATTTGCACCGTAGCCTTTCTAGTAACAGGTACCCTGCAACATTATATTCACACGCAGATGACAAATGAAGGATTTTGTATAATAAAGTTACAGATACAATTGTATAACGTGGTCAAAGTGGTACTGAGCCTGGTTCTTTATGGGGTTTTTTTTTTAATTTGTTTTTATTTTCCAAGGTGAAATGGCTACAGAAAGTAATAGGGAGGTAGGAGGGGGGAAAGGGTGTGGGAATAAGTACAGAAATTAAAAGAAAGGGAGGAGGAGGGATGGTTTGTCAAGGGTGGGTGGGGGTTTCGTGGGTAAAATTTCTTACAGTTTTTGTCTTATTAGTTCACATTGATTACACCTTTCGGACGGCAATTTGCTGTATTACATTGGTCAGCTTATAATCAATGACCAATATCCTTAGAAACAATTCTCATTACAATAGGTCTAGAGTTTAGTGTAAGGGGTTCAATTAGTGTTTGAGACCCCCTGTCTGTGTAGGTGGTTTCATAATGTAAGGAGGGCCAAATTACCTGATACTTATCCATGATTCCGAGGTGGTTTTCAAATGTAAGCCCGTCAATGTTTCATAGTAAACCACGTTAGACTTTGTTATGGATTATGGTCATATCTGGACATGGCCCTTTCCATGATGTTGCAATGGCTCATGTGGCAGCTGCTAAGATGTGTGTAATTAGTTTCCATTTTCTAAACGAAGTATCCTGAGCCTGTTTTCCAAGTAATGCTATCCAACGATTAGCAAGAACTGACAGGTCCAACATTCTGCTTACTAAACTGGAAAACTTTCGTCCATAATTCGGCAATGACCAGACAACTCCACCATATGTGCATAATTGCGCCTCTCTGATCATATCCCCAGAAACATTTGGGTGATGTCTGGTTATATATTTTATTTAGCTTATCGGGGTTCATATATCATCTGTAAAGGACCTTACAACTGTTCTCTTTTATTGCTGATCTCACAGACACTGAGGCAACTGAGCTCCAAATAACCTCCCAATCTTGGTGCTCCAGGGTCGTTCAAATTTATCTCCCACCTCCTTATATAACGTAGGTCTTCATCCCGGCTGGGTGGGATGATCGGTTGTTGATATAGTGTCGATATTAGACTTTTAGTTAGTGGCAATGATGTACAAATTGTTTCAAAATATGTGGTGCTGTTGTTGTGTGTATGAAATGTTTAAGCTGTGTAAACCTCTGTGTTGGGAATTTGACGCAATTCTTTGAGACACATAAAGGTTTATATAGAATAATTACCTAATAAGTCTCTGATTCTAATGAGGTTATTTCTCTTCCACCAGGTGAAGTTATCCTCCTTGCAACCTGGTTTGAAAAAGGGGCACCTAGGGTGGGAAGACTTCTTTTTAGTTTGATCTTATTCCAGATGCATAGCAAGTGGTGCATAGTGCGTAGTAATGATTTCAACAAGCCCTTTGCCTCTTTGGGTAGCTACAGAAGGGAGTGTGTGTGGTGAGGTTTAGTGAAGTAAGTCTCTATATCAACCCATCTAACTTTGTCAGGGGGTGGGAGGAGGGGCAGCCATAATGGTAGCTGATCATTTGTGCTGCTTGGTAGTATGATTTTATGATGGGGGGTGGACTCCTGTTAATTTTGGTTTCAATAGGATATGGGCGTTTATTCTTGGCTTTTTTTGTTCCATATAAAGCTTATGAACCTTATGATCTGTTTCTGAAGGTCTTCTATTTCTTTCAGTTTAACAGGTATTGAGAGTCCTGCAAAGATATAGGGGCCCATACTACACACATCGCTGAGCATAACCTTATGTGACGCTGTGCCTTGCTGCAATCCTGCCTTGTGCCTTGCTGCAATCCTGCCTTGTGCCTTGCTGCTGCCTGACCCCTGCTTCGTATCTGGACTCTGCATCTCTCCTCTCCTGAGCCGGCTTACGTACGACCATTCTGAACTCTCTACTCCTGACCTCGGCTATCCTCGCAACGATTACTCTCCACTCTCCAACCCTGACCTTGGCAAAGTACCCCAATGATCCGCTACTCTCCAATCCAGCAAGTATAAACGACTACTCTACCTTCTATACTCCTGACCCGGATTCTAAGACCATTCTACACTCTTGGCGTTTATACAATTCCCTAATTCAGCCTCGTGGTCGCGTCTGGTTTGTGGTTACACATTCCGCTTCAAAAGCAAGTACAATCCGGACGAATTGCATTTAAACTGTGCGGTTTGTCACTTTTTATAGACGCAGTTTAATGATGTGATTTGCAACAGAGAATACGTTTTTCCACACGTTTCAATTAGCGACTTTTGGACATGCCAAACCGCCTGGTTCTGCAATAACAACTTCGGAGCTTTCAGAATAGGCCCCGTGGTATTTTGGGGAGCAACGTCATTTTAACGGCTGCAATCCTGCCGAGCCATGAAATCGAGTAACGTGACCAGGATTCAAGGTCTTTCTTAAGTGCCTTAAAGATAACAAACAAACACAGAACCCCAGCAAGCTCATTTTAGGAACCCCTGAGCCCCCACAAAATATATATGTATATAAGTGTCAAAAATGAGTTATTGAGCGTGGCAAATGTATACAACAAGCGACAGAGAAGCCCAATGCTACATCCAATATGACAAAAAATACACAGTAAAATACTTATATATTCTCTTGAAAAGGGGTAATTTAGTTTAAACCTTTGGCCAAAGCATTGTAAGCCTGCGAGCCACGACAAGGCAGACCCAGTTCACAGGTCCTAACACTAAGAGATAAAATACTAAGATACCTCTATAAGGTTTAAAATTCTCATTTACCTCTATTAGTAGGGGAAAAGACCAACATTTGTAGAATGAAAAAGACCTGCTGACTTGGGAAGTGGGGAGGGGCGAGCTTAAAACCCTGGGAAGGAGAAGCCACTAACCTCTAACAGCTGAGACAGCTGAAAATAAGTTAACAAACACACAGAACCCCAGCAAGCTCATTTTAGGAACCCCTGATCCTGTAGGGACACCGTCACGCCATCGGTTGGCCAATTTCCCGATGGCGAACCTTGTGGTCGTAGCGCCTTTTATTGTTGGCATTCAGGTGAGCGGCAGCTTTCTCTGCTAGCTGGTATGCTTGTGCAGTTTCTCCTGGAGCCGCAGCACATATCGGAAGTGGGTCCAATTGGGTACCCCATCTGTGGAACCCTCAGACGAATGCCTACTGGGAGCCGGGCTTCTCGCCAGAACATTAGGAGGAAGTATGGCGTGAACCCCGTGGACTCATGGCAGGTGCAGTTATAAGCATGCACCAGAGTCCACATGCTTGCTCCACTCATTCTTCTGCTCAGAATACCGAGCATGTCCAGGAGGGTCCGGTTGAACCGCTCTGGTAGTGCATCTCCCTCCGGATGGTATGGGGTTGTTTGGGACTTAGTGATGTTTAGGAGCAGGAGTAATTCCCTAATGATGATTGATAGAGGGGCCTTCATGTATAAAGGAAATGTGATGTGTAAAACCAAAAAAATCCAATAGAAATCACCAGAATTTGTTTTCTTTGATACATGGTGTTTTGAATACTGAAAATGTTGAAACTCAATAAATATCCAAGACAAAAACAGCACCACACCCATACTGTTACTTGTTTCAAAATGAAAACACTGCGCCAGGATATTTGATATCATTTGTATTTATTAAATAATAGCAATAACTTTACAGCTAAAGCTATTGATCCAGAAGAAGGCGAAAAACCCTGGGCACGGAGGCCAATTTGTGCCACAGGTAAAAAAATTCCTTCTTGACCCTGGGAAAAGGCGATCAGTCATATAACCCTGGATCAAGAGATGCTTAGAATATTTATAACGTGTAAAGCTATATATGTTAACTCGCAACTACTATATTAAATAGCTCAACGTCCCATCCTTGATTATAATCCAAAATGTAGCTCCTCCTCCTTCCTCCTGACGTCCATCTTTTGATCTTACCTGATCCTGATCCCTGGTTCCGACTCGACGGCTGACTACTCTTACCTGATCCCTGGTTCCGACTCGCCGGCTGACTACTCTTACCTGATCCCCTGCTTCCGACTCGCCGGCTGACTACTCTAACCAGATCCCCTGGTTCCGACTCGCCGGCTAACTAAACTTACCTGATCCCCTGGTTCCGACTCGCCGGCTGACTACTCTTACCTGATCCCCTGCTTCCGACTCGCCGGCTGACAACTATTACCTGATCCCCTTGTTTTCCGACTCGCCGGCTGACTACTATTACCTGATCCCCTTGTTTTCCGACTCGCCGGCTGACTACTCTTATCTGATCCTGAAGCTATTGATCCAGAAGAAGGCGAAAAACCCTGGGCACGGAGGCCAATTTGTGCCACAGGTAAAAAATTCTATGTGACCAAGCACTTTTTATGTCTTTCAGTCTTACTTGAACAGTCCTTTCAAACTGTACATACTGTAATGTAAAACGCGTCAACACGTTTGTTCAACTGACAAATCGCGTCAACACGTTTGTTCAACTGACAAATTACTTCTGTAAATAAATCTTAACTCACTACTACTATATTAAAAAGCTTGTCCCATCCTTGATTATAATCCAAAAATGTAGCTCCTCCTCTTTCCTCCTGAAGTCCATCTTTTAATCTTACCTGATGATCCTGATCCCTGACTACTCTTACCCGATCCCCTGGTTCCAACTCGCCGGCTGACTACTCTTACCTGATCCCCTGGTTCCGACTCGCAGGCTCTGATCCTGATCCCCTGGTTCCGACTCGCCCTGATCCTGATCCCCTGGTTCCGACTCGCAGGCTCTGATCCTGATCCCCTGGTTCCGACTCGCCCTGATCCTGATCCCCTGGTTCCGACTCGCAGGCTCTGATCCTGATCCCCTGGTTCCGACTCGCCGGCTGACTACTCGACTACTCTTACCTGATCCCCTGGTTCCGACTCGCCGGCTGACTACTCGACTACAACTGATCCCCTGGTTCCGACTCGCCGGCTGACTACTCTTACCTGATCCTGATCCCCTGGTTCCGACTCGCCGGCTAACTACACTTACCTGATCCTAATCCCAGCTTCCGACTCGCCGGCTGACTACTCTTACCTGATCCCCTGGTTCCGACTCGCCGGCTAACTACACTTACCTGATCCCCTGGTTCCGACTCGCCGGCTGACTACTCGACTACTTCTTACCTGATCCTCTTGTTCCGACTCGCCGGCTAACTACTCGACTACTCTTACCTGATCCCCTGGTTCCGACTCGCCGGCTGACTACTCTTACCTGATCCTGATCCCCTGGATCCGACTCGCCGGCTAACTACTCTTACCTGATCCCCTGGTTCCGACTCGCCGGCTAACTACACTTACCTGATCCCCTTGTTCCGACTCGCCGGCGGACTACTCTTATCTTATCCCCTGGTTCCGACTCGCCGGCTGACTATTCTTACCTGATCCCCTGGTTCCGACTCGCCGGCTAACTAAATTTACCTGATCCCCTAGTTCCGACTCGCCGGCTAACTACACTTACCTGATCCTAATCCCTGCTTCCGACTCGCCGGCTGACTACTCTTACCTGATCCCCTGGTTCCGACTCGCCGGCTAACTACACTTACCTGATCCCCTTGTTCCGACTCGCCGGCGGACTACTCTTATCTGATCCCCTGGTTCCCCTGATCCCCTGGTTCCGACTCGCAGGCTCTGATCCTGATCCCCTGGTTCCGACTCGCCCTGATCCTGATCCCCTGGTTCTGACTCGCAGGCTCTCTTCTCGACTACTCTTACCTGATCCCCTGGTTCCAACTCGCCGGCTGACTACTCTTATCTGATCCCCTGGTTCCGACTCGCCGGCTAACTAAACTACTTCCTCCTGAAGTCCATCTTTTAATCTTACCTGATGATCCTGATCCCTGACTACTCTTACCTGATCCCCTGGTTCCGACTCGCTGGCTGACTACTCTTACCTGATCTCCTGGTTCCGACTCGCAGGCTCTGATCCTGATCCCCTGGTTCCGACTCGCCCTGATCCTGATCCCCTGGTTCCGACTCGCGGGCTGACTACTCGACTACTCTTACCTGATCCCCTGGTTCCGACTCGCCGGCTGACTACTCTTACCTGATCCCCTGGTTCCGACTTGCCGGCTAACTAAACTTACCTGATCCCCTGGTTCCGACTCGCCGGCTGACTACTCGACTACTCTTACCTGATCCCCTGGTTCCGACTCGCCGGCTAACTAAACTTACCTGATCCCCTAGTTCCGACTCGCCAGCTGACTACTCTTACCTGATCCTGATCCCCTGGTTCCGACTCGCCGGCTAACTACACTTACCTGATCCTAATCCCTACTTCCGACTCGCCGGCTGACTACTCTTACCTGATCCCCTGGTTCCGACTCGCCGGCTAACTACACTTACCTGATCCCCTTGTTCCGACTCGCCGGCGGACTACTCTTATCTGATCCCCTGGTTCCCCTGATCCCCTGGTTCCGACTCGCAGGCTCTGATCCTGATCCCCTGGTTCCGACTCGCCCTGATCCTGATCCCCTGGTTCCGACTCGCAGGCTCTCTACTCGACTACTCTTACCTGATCCCCTGGTTCCAACTCGCCGGCTGACTACTCTTACCTGATCCCCTGGTTCCGACTCGCCGGCTAACTAAACTACTTCCTCCTGAAGTCCAACTTTTAATCTTACCTGATGACCCTGATCCCTGACTACTCTTACCTGATCCCCTGGTTCCGACTCGCCGGCTGACTACTCGACTACTCTTACCTGATCCCCTGGTTCCGACTCGCCGGCTAACTAAACTTACCTGATCCCCTAGTTCCGACTCGCCAGCTGACTACTCTTACCCGATCCTGATCCCCTGGTTCCGACTCGCCGGCTAACTACACTTACCTGATCCTAATCCCTGCTTCCGACTCGCCGGCTGACTACTCTTACTTGATCCCCTGGTTCCGACTCGCCGGCTAACTACACTTACCTGATCCCCTTGTTCTGACTCGCCGGCGGACTACTCTTATCTGATCCCCTGGTTCCCCTGATCCCCTGGTTCCGACTCGCAGGCTCTGATCCTGATACCCTGGTTCCGACTCGCCCTGATCCTGTCTACTCTGACTGACTACTCTTACCTGATCCCCTGGTTCCGACTCGCAGGCTCTGATCCTGATCCCCTGGTTCCGACTCGCCCTGATCCTGATCCCCTTGTTCCGACTCGCAGGCTCTCTACTCGACTACTCTTACCTGATCCCCTGGTTCCAACTCGCCGGCTGACTACTCTTACCTGATCCCCTGGTTCCGACTCGCCGGCTAACTAAACTACTTCCTCCTGAAGTCCACCTTTTAATCTTACCTGATGATCCTGATCCCTGACTACTCTTACCTGATCCCTGGTTCCGACTCGCCGGCTGACTACTCTTACCTGATCTCCTGGTTCTGACTCGCAGGCTCTGATCCTGATCCCCTGGTTCCGACTCGCCCTGATCCTGATCCCCTGGTTCCGTTCCGACTCGCAGGCTCTGATCCTGATCCCCTGGTTCCGACTTTCGGGCTGACTACTCTTACCTGATCCCCTGGTTCCGACTCGCCGGCTGACTACTCTTACCTGATCCCCTGGTTCCGACTCGCCGGCTAACTACACTTACCTGATCCCCTGGTTCCGACTCGCCGGCTGACTACTCTTACCTGATCCCCTGGTTCCAACTCGCCGGCTAACTACACTTAACCTGATCCTAATCCCTGCTTCTGACTCGCCAGCTAACTACACTTACCTGATCCCCTGGTTCCGACTCGCCGGCTGACTACTCTTACCTGATCCTGATCCCCTGGTTCCGACTCGCCGGCTAACTACACTTACCTGATCCTAATCCCTGCTTCCGACTCGCCGGCTGACTACTCTTACCTGATCCTGATCCCCTGGTTCCGACTCTTGGGCTGACTACTCTTACTTGATCCTGATCCCTGGTTCCGACTCGCCGGCTGACTACTCTTACCTGATCCTGATTCCCTGGTTCCGACTCGCCGGCTAACTACACTTACCTGATAGTAATCCCTGCTTCCGACTCGCCGGCTGACTACTCTTACCTGATCCTGATCCCCTGGTTCCGACTCTTGGGCTGACTACTCTTACTTGATCCTGATCCCTGGTTCCGACTCGCCGGCTGACTACTCTTACCTGATCCTGATTCCCTGGTTCCGACTCGCCGGCTAACTACACTTACCTGATCCTAATCCCTGCTTCCGACTCGCCGGCTGACTACTCTTACCTGATCCCCTGGTTCCGACTCGCCAGCTAACTACACTTACCTGATCCCCTTGTTCCGACTCGCCGGCTGACTACTCTTATCTGATTTATCTTATCTGAAGAAGGTGAAAAACCCTGGGCACGGAGGCCAATTTGTGCCACAGGTAAAAAATTCTTTGTACCAAGCACATTTTATGTCTTTCAGTCTTACTTGAACAGTCCTTTTCAAACTGTACATACTGTAATGTGAAACGTGTCAACACGTTTGTTCAACTGACAAATCGCGTCAACACGTTTGTTCAACTGACAAATTACTTCTGTAAATAAATCTTAACTCGCTACTACTATATTAAATAGCTCAACGTCCCATCCTTGATTATAATCCAAAAATGTAGCTCCTCCTCTTTCCTCCTGAAGTCCATCTTTTAATCTTACCTGATGATCCTGATCCCTGACTACTCTTACCTGATCCCCTGGTTCCTACTCGCCGGCTGACTACTCTTACCTGATCCCCTGGTTCCGACTTGCCGGCTAACTACACTTACCTGATCCTCTGGTTCCGACTCGCCGGCTGACAACTCTTACCTGATCCTGATCCCCTGGTTCCGACTCGCCGGCTAACTACACTTACCTGATCCTAATCCCTGCTTCTGACTCGCCGGCTGACTACTCTTACCTGATCCCGTGGTTCCGACTCGCCGGCTAACTACACTTACCTGATCCCCTGGTTCCGACTCGCCGGCTGACTACTCTTACCTGACCCTGATCCCCTGGTTCTGACTCACCGGCTAACTACACTTACTTGATCCTAATCCCTGCTTCCGACTCGCCGGCTGACTACTCTTACCTGATCCTGATCCCCTGGTTCCGACTCGCCAGCTAACTACACTTACCTGATCCTAATCCCTGCTTCTGACTCGCCGGCTGACTACTCTTACCTGATCCTGATCCCCTGGTTCCGACTCGTGGGCTGACTACTCTTGGCTGATTCTGATCCCTGCTTCTGACTCGCCGGCTGACTACTCTTAGCTGATCCTGATCCCTGGTTCCGACTCGCTAGCTAGCTGACTACTCTTACCTGATCCTAATCCCTGCTTCCGACTCGCTGGCTTACTACTCTTACCTGATCCTAATCCCTGCTTCCGACTCGCCGGCTGACTACTCTTACCTGATCCTGATCCCCTGGTTCCGACTCTTGGGCTGACTACTCTTACTTGATCCTGATCCCTGGTTCCGACTCGCCGGCTGACTACTCTTACCTGATCCTGATTCCCTGGTTCCGACTCGCCGGCTAACTACACTTACCTGATAGTAATCCCTGCTTCCGACTCGCCGGCTGACTACTCTTACCTGATCCTGATCCCCTGGTTCCGACTCTTGGGCTGACTACTCTTACTTGATCCTGATCCCTGGTTCCGACTCGCCGGCTGACTACTCTTACCTGATCCTGATTCCCTGGTTCCGACTCGCCGGCTAACTACACTTACCTGATCCTAATCCCTGCTTCCGACTCGCCGGCTGACTACTCTTACCTGATCCCCTGGTTCCGACTCGCCAGCTAACTACACTTACCTGATCCCCTTGTTCCGACTCGCCGGCTGACTACTCTTATCTGATTTATCTTATCTGAAGAAGGTGAAAAACCCTGGGCACGGAGGCCAATTTGTGCCACAGGTAAAAAATTCTTTGTACCAAGCACATTTTATGTCTTTCAGTCTTACTTGAACAGTCCTTTCAAACTGTACATACTGTAATGTGAAACGTGTCAACACGTTTGTTCAACTGACAAATCGCGTCAACACGTTTGTTCAACTGACAAATTACTTCTGTAAATAAATCTTAACTCGCTACTACTATATTAAATAGCTCAACGTCCCATCCTTGATTATAATCCAAAAATGTAGCTCCTCCTCTTTCCTCCTGAAGTCCATCTTTTAATCTTACCTGATGATCCTGATCCCTGACTACTCTTACCTGATCCCCTGGTTCCTACTCGCCGGCTGACTACTCTTACCTGATCCCCTGGTTCCGACTTGCCGGCTAACTACACTTACCTGATCCTCTGGTTCCGACTCGCGGGCTGACAACTCTTACCTGATCCTGATCCCCTGGTTCCGACTCGCCGGCTAACTACACTTACCTGATCCTAATCCCTGCTTCCGACTCGCCGGCTGACTACTCTTACCTGATCCCGTGGTTCCGACTCGCCGGCTAACTACACTTACCTGATCCCCTGGTTCCGACTCGCCGGCTGACTACTCTTACCTGACCCTGAGCCCCTGGTTCTGACTCGCCGGCTAACTACACTTACTTGATCCTAATCCCTGCTTCCGACTCGCCGGCTGACTACTCTTACCTGATCCTGATCCCCTGGTTCCGACTCGCCAGCTAACTACACTTACCTGATCCTAATCCCTGCTTCTGACTCGCCGGCTGACTACTCTTACCTGATCCTGATCCCCTGGTTCCGACTCGTGGGGCTGACTACTCTTGGCTGATTCTGATCCCTGCTTCTGACTCGCCGGCTGACTACTCTTAGCTGATCCTGATCCCTGGTTCCGACTCGCTAGCTAGCTGACTACTCTTACCTGATCCTAATCCCTGCTTCCGACTCGCTGGCTTACTACTCTTACCTGATCCTAATCCCTGCTTCCGACTCGCTGGCTGACTACTCTTACCTGATCCTGGTCCCTGGTTCCGACTCGCTGACTACTCTTACCTGATCCTGGTCCCTGGTTCCGACTCGCTGACCACTCTTACCTGATCCCATTCTACCTGATCCTGATCCATGGTTTTGATTCATTGACTATTCTACCTGATCCCTGGTTCTGACTGGCTGATTATTGATTATAATCCAAAGCGTCTCCATGTCCAGGCAGGCACTGTAGTAGCTCAGCAGATAAGCTGGTCTTATATACTGTCAGTGACCACATGTCACAAAAGTAGCCCCACCCAGGGGTACTTTTGCATCACATGATACCATGTGGGGATATCAGACGTGGGGGTTTTGTGACACCGCAGACATATTTCAGGTCACCTGCACGTCCAGTTTTGGCCATACCTGGGTACACCGCACGTCCAGTTTTGGCCATACCTGGGTACACCACCTATTTCCCATCTTAACTGCAGCTTAGCAATAGCTGTAGTTTGTGACATCCCTGATGATGTCATGGTGCACCATCAGATGATTTGGCTCCTTGTAAATAAATACAAAAGGCATTTAATCTTGGGATTCAATTTTTATTCAATTTTTGAGTTAAATTGAAGGAGAAATGTGTAGGCCAGCCTTGCAGGAATGCAATATAGTTCTACTTTTGTTTAAGGACATTAGTGTTAGACTTTGTTATGGAACTTCTGTTTTGAGAAACTTATTTGGAAGAAAAATAAATCCATTGGTGGGAATGCACGCAGAGGGCTTTGCAGGGCTTTTGTTGAACCTCCTATCACAGCCATGAAGACGTTATGATCTATGAACCAGGTTAGTATAGATGGAGCCTTTATTTATTCCGAACTGTGCTGTGCTAGGGGACCTAATAAATCCACACAGGTTCACTTGCCCGCCCTGCAAGACCTAACTAAAAAGGGTCGGGGGAGTTTTACACACCCACCCTCCCTATAACAACCACCCTCCTCTCCTTCTTCCTCGCTGTCCTGGGATGCCCATCTCCTCTACCACCTCCTATCCGCCATCCACAATTTCGCTAAGCAGGTCAGCCACTGGGTGTTGTTGTACCTGGTAGGCTATATATCTGGAACGTGACAGCATACTGGTGACATCATAATGTGTTGTAGACATCTCGGACAGCTGAACCTCTGTATCTCAACGTAAACTTCCAGCTCCTTTTCCAATCGTTCACGGAGATTGGAGTGCATGAGCTAATGCATTTTTAAACAAGAAAAAACACAAAAGCGCACCAAGATGAGAGATAGATATTGTATTAGCAACAAATAATAAAATTAGTAACTTACATATAAAATTTCTTTAATAATCCCCGATCTGGTGTCTATCACAGGAGTAGGGCATCACATAGGAAGTATGAAGGGTAATCTCAGTTCTGAGAGATCAGACCCGCGCGCTGGGGCTGTCTCTGTTCACTCTCCTGTCCTCCACGTGTGGTAGCGTGGTGCGGAGTGTAGCGCGCATGTGCAGGAACCGGGGCCTTCAATAGGTGTCCTTAGGATGCCTGTCCGTTTTTGATAGCATAGAAACGATCGGAAATAAGCAGGAACGGTACACTTGAGTGTGTACTGGTGGTGGGTAGTAAAACCGCCAGCCACAACAGTCGCGACGCGTTTCGTTTAACAAAGTAAACTTCTTCAGGCGAGACTGAACTTTTCACTAATGCATTTTTAGCCTGATTCAAGGAATCGTCATTGTTTTGCTCATCCTTTTCTTTTGCGGCCCTTGCTAGGGCGATAGCGCCCGTTACTCTAGGCTGCAGAACATCTCTGCTTCTTTCTGTAATGCTTTCCTGGTGCCATAGGGTCACTGTTAAACGTTCCTGCAACTTCCACAGTAAGTTGAGAATCTCTTTTCTTTCTCTTCTTTCTTTTCTTTGTTGGGGAAAGGTCAGTGTGAAGGATATACATGAAGCACCAGAATGGAGGATTTCATGTGTTTGTTGTTCAATGTGCCTGGTCCCATGAAACAGTAAAAACAAACAAAAACACAGCTTATGTTTCAGCAAAAACAGGGTTAAAGGAAAACAAACAAAACAGGGCTAACTCTGATAGGGAGCACTGACTAGACTACACTACCACCTATATACGGATTGGGGGGCTAGGCCCCATACCAACAATGGTCAGATAAACAGTCCACAGGGGGAGAGATCAGTTATCTTCAGCTGGTGTAGGGTTCTGTAAGTCTGTTTCGACAGCGGACCAAGATCCAGAACCTTTCTGACCAGAGAAAACTTGCAGTCTGTACTACAGGCTTTTTAAAGGCCTAATGAAGCAGCTGAGGAGATGAATTAAGGCAGCGTGTACTAGAATTAACCTCCTCCGTCCCGTATCAGGCTCTGCACACGAGTTTTCCAGCCTCATAACATGACATGGTATTGACCCAGTTACTGTCACCTTAATTTGTCTATGTAATTTATTAAAGTGTATTGTGGTGTAGTTTTATTATGCTGTATGTAATTTGTAACGCTTAGTTTCCCCATTAATTCCCATAGCAATCAGTTTAATGACTAGGCTATACAGTACTGTATATAGGGAGGGACTGTGAATGACAGATTCAAATGACAGATTTCCCTGTAGAAGCTGTTCCAGCAAAACGTGTAGCATCAATTCCCTGGACATTCTAGGATACCCCTAAGGATACACAACTTGTTGACCTTTTCAAGCAACACATGGGACGTTTTCTCTGCTGACCTCAGAGGCGAGGAGTTGGAGACGTGAGACTGCAGCGTGTAGCAACAAGTCACCACCACCTGTGCTTGCAGTTTTTGCCTTTCTGGGTGTTTCCCAAACAATGTCTGTGTTATCTTCAAGATTGTAAGTTACTACCTAAGGCTGTGGCCACGCTGCCACTGGGTGTGCTCATGCTTGAGAGCGGTGACATCACCAACTCTCCAAGCCTGAGCGCAGGCTGTCCTGCATAATTTTACAAGCGCGAGAGGGGGGGGGGGGGGCGTGGATGGGGGCTATTTCTGTGTGTAATGTGTGTGTGTTTGTGTGTCTGGCTGTGGCTATGGCTGTGGCTATGGCTGTGTGCATTTACTGCTGCTGAGCGCGCTTCAAAATCAATTTTCTTTGTCTCCCCAAGCGCCGGGCTTGGGAGAGCGTACGTGCCCGTGTACGAGCGCGCGGCCGTGCAGATTCAGATTCACTGAAGTAAACGTGTCAAGCGCCAACTGTGGTTGTAGTTAATCTTCCCTGTCAATCCTTGCATTGCACGAGCTGAGTCTAGCTAACTATGTTAACATTGAAGATTTCCAGAGCACTGTTCTATTAAACCTTGGGTCTAGAATTATATAATAATAATAATAATAATAAATACATATTTTTGTTTATATCCCACCAGAGCTCATTTCTGTCTGTTGAGAATTTTATTCTTAAAGATTTTAGATATTAGTTATACAGTTATATTACTGCTGGAATTGTTTTGTTGTGCATATATAGAAGGTCCAAATGTAACCTCCACATTCTGGACACATATGGAGCTAATACTACTAATTACTGCAAATAATTGATATGTGTCAGCTGGCTCTGTGCTATAAGAGTGAGGGAGGTTCCATGAGTTCCTTTAGCCTCTAATGAAGTTGTATAGATACGATGACACGCGTAAGGCGGGGCGTTTCCCCAGCAAAGGCAACTGCATTAGCAGCACAGACTGACGGAGCGCAAGCCCAGAACCAGAAGCAACCCGATCTATTATCCAAGGATCATCTAGGGTTAATCGGCGGATCTCTTGGGTCTGCGACCATTCGACTGGGGGAGAGCCAGGGTGTGCAGCGCACAGCAAGGATGATAAGAGCAGGTCTTGCAGTAAAATTCTTTTATTGGTAAGTCATCTGGATGTGGGACAGCAGCAAACTTCAACGCGTTTCGTTCTAGAGAACTTTTTCAAGAAGTGCTGTATACTATACTATCACAAGTTTAAATGGGGGACTCAGTTTGCGGTGCAACGGCACAACTTCTGGTATCCAGTTTGGAGCAACCACACTATATCTATAGACCGGCCGTTATTGTGACCGGCCGGTCTATACAGTAGATACATGAGCAGGATATATTCTTTTTCTGGTTCTATTTATTCTGCACAATATTTCTAGACCTATTTCAGAACATGACATATCTATCCTCTGTCCATAAACCAGAATTAATATTTAGGGGTTCCGAGGGGACTGTTTTAAGATTTTGTGTAATTCATGTGTTTTTTTCATTGAATAAATCTTATCATCATTTATTATTGCTTGAGTGCTTTTAGTGGGATTCTTTTTCTTTCTTTTTTTATACAATATTGACCCCAGCACCGTCATTAGGTCATTATTATTATTAATTTGATCTCACTTTTTGATTATAGCAATTTTGTGTCATTTTTCTAGTTAGTTGCAGGCTTATTTGTTCGTTTTGATATATATATTATATATATATATATATATATATATATATTTATAAATGTGTGTGTGTGTGTGTGTGTGTGTGTGTGTGTGTATATACACACACATATATATGTCATAATTTCTTTAATCACTATTACTATTCCCATGGACTCATGGCAGGTGCAGTTATAAGCATGCACCAGAGGCTCCACATGCTTGCTCCACTCATTCTTCTGCACTCCTTTCAGAGTACTGAGCATGTCCAGGAGGGTCCGTTTGAACCGCTCTGGTAGTGCATCTCCCTCCGGATGGTATGGGGTTGTTTAGGACTTAGTGATGTTTGTGAGCTTGAGTAATTCCCTAATGATGATTGATAGAGGGGCCTTCATGTATAAAGGAAATGTAATGTGTAAGACCAAAAAAATCCAATAGAAATCACCAGAATTTGTTTTCTTTGATACATGGTGTTTTGAATACTGAAAATGTTGAAACTCAACAAATATCCAAGACAAAAACAGCACCCCACCCATACTGTTACTTGTTTCAAAATGAAAACACTGAGCCAGGATATTTGATATAATCATTTGTATTTATTAAATAATAGCAATAACTCTACAGCTAAAGCTATTGATCCAGAAAAAGGCGAAAAACCCTGGGCACGGAGGCCAATTTGTGCCACAGGTAAAAAATTCCTTCTTGACCCCGGGAAAAGGCGATCAGTCATATAACCCTGGATCAAGAGATGCTTAGAATATTTATAACGTGTAAAGCTATACATGTTAACTCGCTACTACTATATTAAATAGCTCAACGTCCCATCCTTGATTATAATCCAAAATGTAGCTCCTCCTCCTTCCTCCTGAAGTCCATCTTTTAATCTTACCTGATGATCCTGATCCCCTGGTTCTGACTCGACGGCTGACTACTCTTTCCAACTCACTAGCTGACTGCTCTTACCTGATCCTGATCCCCTGGTTCCGACTCACGGGCTGACAACTCGACTACTCTTACCTGATACACTGGTTCTGACTCGCGGGCTGACTACTCTTACCTGATCCTGATCCCTGGTTCCGACTTGCTGGCTGATTATTCTTCCTGATCCTGATCTCTGGTTCCGACTCGCTGACTATTCTACCTGATCCCTGATTCTGGTTTTGATTCGCTGACTATTCTACCTGATTATAATCCCTGGTTTTGATTCACTGACTATTCTACCTGATCCCTGGTTCTGACTCGCTGACCTATTCTAGCTGATCCTGATCCCTAATTCTGATTGCCTGACTATTCTACCTGATCCCTAATTCTGACTGGCTGACTATTCTACCTGATCCTGATCCCTGGTTCTTACTTGCTGAATTGTACCTGATCCAGATCCCTGGTTCTGACTGGCTGACTATTCTACTGCTCCTAATCCTTTCAGTTGCAATTTCCTTGAGGAATACTGCTAAATGAATCTGACTGCATCTGTATAATGTATCTAATGTACAAGTACTGTATATTGTTTAAATTACACTGGATATAGAAAGATACATGTAGCCATGCATAACAATGGTCTACAGTCATCTCTCCTGCCCAGCAAAACCTGGTAAGTTACAGGAATGCCAGCAGTAATCGTGGAGGTTTGCCCTCACACCCTGGTGAGGTGCCCTATGTATGGATGGGAGTGGCTACATGCTCTGATTCCATAGTTAGTGACATCAGAGATGTGCCTGCCCCCTGAGGTATCTGATGCTGCAAGGTGAAGTGTGAAGCAGCAAGTTCTGATGTGCCCACTAGTGCAGTAACTAGTGGCACCGTTCTATATCCAGCCAGAGAAGGCCAACTGTGTCCAGGGACCTGGCACAGGGGTGATCTCCCTGCGAGGGAGAGGGGATCCCACTCCATTGGGAGGGCGTACCTTTTAAAGGGGAGCGCGGAGCGATGTGCGGCTGAACCGTTGACTGTGAGGGGCAGCTGGCCCATATCACCCACGCACAATAAAGATGACTTGTTCAACGAGAACCCCATGATGTGAGTCTGAAATTACTCTCAAGGGGCCATCACCACCAAGAAGGAGTTCCTCATCAGGACCATCTCCCTGCGGACGCATAGATCCTGATGAGGTGGAGGCGCTGCACATGATATAGGTAGGACTCGCACCCACTACCTCAGCTGCCTGTCTGGCGTGACATCCCTTAATACCATCATGTGGGAGGCTCAGGAGCCCTGTTGCCTACAGGTGCACCACCAGACACGAACATGTAATGAGGGCTGGATAGACCCCAGGGGCCAATGTGAGATTGGGTGGGTCAGAGGGAATACCCGTTACATACATAAAAGGAGTAAAGTGCCATATCTATTTTGTGTGTATATATAATATCCAATAATAGAACACCTTATACCCTGCATATACTGTATACTGTAGAATTGTAGAATATTTATAACGTATAAAGCTATATTTACCCTGCATATACTGTAGAATATTTATAACGTGTAAAGCTATATTTACCCTGCATATACTATATGCTGCATAGAATATTTATAACATATAAAGCTATATTTACCCTGCATATACTGTAGAACAAGCCTGTAGGCTACAGCCATTTCACTTACCCTCTTTGGCTGGGTTTAGCCTTCAGAACCCTACAGTGACCATGTCCATGACACAAGCACAGGGTTCATCCCATTGAGAGCCTTACCTATGGGCTATTCTCTGCTAGCAGAGATTCCCTGCATACTCAGGTCACCATAGTAAAGCTTAGCACCGATAACAACGGATGTGTACCATTTAGTCTGGACTCAGGGATCAGCTGCAAGCAGTAACACTTTACATCCTGATAGCTCTCATATGAGTGCAACTTGTGTATAACCACCACTTTAGCATTGTTCACTATTGGCAATGACTAGGATAACAGAGTAGTACTATAGGCTTAACCAGTCTATTTTAATTTGTGTCATACACATCACACTACACAACACGATTTAATAAACCTTTTTTATTTTATGCATATATTTATTCACCCCTGACCACATTATATTATAAAGGTTTGCTGTGCGCCTCTTAGAAGGGACCTTTTGTGCCTCCTTTAGGCACATCTCTTTATCTTAATTAATTTGTGTATAAGAAATTTCAATGCGCTCTAAAACAGCACTGCAATTACAACAGAAAATGTGACTGTGGGTGATGATTGTAATTAAGTAAAATAAAATAAATGATACTAATAAGTTCCTGGGTGGTCTGCTGCTCTCAAATCACGGATTTCTCCTGTTTGTAGGGATAATTCTTTGAAGGATGTTGTGGCGCAACATGGATTTGTGATCCACTGAGGACGCCATATTCAGTGTTGGCGACCATCTTGGGTTCCCAGAATGTCTGGACTAATTTGTGAGAGAACCTGTAGTGCACAGACGGGTCTTCGATGGCATCCACATTCTATTCTGCTTACCGGGAGGCAAGGCGACTTTGGAATGCCATTAACAAACGACCCAAAAGGCTTATTGTGACAAGACTTCTCGTGAGTGCAATATATCACCTGTGTGTCTCCAGTAAATTCAGATTTACACCATTGAGTTGTTCCTCTCTATTATTCTGAGGTAGTTTGGAACATATTCAAGTGTTTCCATAAGAATCATAGATTTGTCTATTTTTCTGAGCAATTTAGACTCATCAAGTGTGAATATAACCAGTCACCTATTCTCTACCCGGAATATGTGCATCACAGAGATATACTAAATTGTGCTTTATTCTTGTTGAATTAATTTGCAATTTTATTCAAGAACTACATTTAATAAAAAGTTACACCATCAAGTTTCTTCTTCAGGAAGGACATATAGGCATTTCAATATATTAAGGTGATCTGGTCTAATTGAGTGATGTTGTTGAACATCTGTAATTCCTCAGCATGAATCAAGGAAACTTTTTGAAGCAATTCCCACAAACTGTAGCGTAGACATTCATAGCAGCCCCCCCCCCCCCCCCCCCACCCGGTCCCCTTACCTCCGGAGACGCGCAGGTGCCAGCGGCCGAATGCGCGCACAACCGGTGGGTGCTGGCGAGGTGTGGAGAGAGAGGGTTGCGGTCAGCGAGGCGACTGAGTCGCCGGCAGCTCCCCTTGCTGGGCGCCGCCATGTCTAGAGTGCGCGCACATGTGCAGTATGATCACGCATGCGCAGAGTAGAGGCGGCCAGTGCAGGGAAGGGCTCCGAGTGGAACTACAGCCTCCAGAATGCCCAGGGGCAGAGACCATGTGAACCAGCACAGCCAATAGGGCTGCAACCTTTCCCTCTGCACACAGATAGATACTATTCGCGCGCTTGGAGCACACCAGTCGGAGCTGGGACAGGAGCAGGGTAGGTTGTGTGTGCAGGGCATCTGTGGCCCCTGCACTAGGCCAGA
Organism: Ascaphus truei; assembly: GCF_040206685.1. NCBI lineage: Eukaryota > Metazoa > Chordata > Amphibia > Anura > Ascaphidae > Ascaphus > Ascaphus truei. Next base: position 59,712,749 of record NC_134489.1, on the reverse strand, counting down.
GACCACCCTAGGTCCCAGGTAGGCCTCGACTCCCCTCAGCTTGTGGTTGCCGCAGGGACAGGCCCATAGATAGGGACAGGCCCATAGATAGGGACACTGCCCTGTAGTACCAGTGTGAGGGTCGCAGGACGCAGCTGCAACTTGGCATCAGGTGGTCTGGGACTAGATCACCCCCTAAAGATAAGTAACTGGGTGGGTGGGTGAGTGACTGGGTGGGTGGGTGACTGAGTGACTGAGTGAGTGGGTTACTGAGTGAGTGACTGGGTGAGTGACTGCCTTGAGTGAGTGACTGACTGCCTGGGTGGGTGGGGGTGACTGCCTGCCTGGGTGGGTGACTGCCTGGGTGGGTGGGGGTGACTGCCTGCCTGGGTGGGTCACTGCCTGCCTGGGTGGGTGGCTGACTGTCTGGGTGGGTGATTGGGTGGGTGACTGCCTGGGTTGGTGACGGGGTGACTGCCTGGGTAGGTGAGTGCCTGGGTGGGTGAGTGACTGCCTGGGTAGGTGTGTGAGTGACAGCCGTTTAGTGACTGCCTGGGTGGGTGAGTGAATGCCTGGATGGGTAGTTGGGTGAGTGACTGCCTGGGTGTCTGACCTTAACCGGGTGGGTGCTGCTTCCTTGCCCGCCACATGCTTCTCCCCCTGCCCCCGATCCCCGCGGCTGCTACCTGGGGCGGGAGGTAGGCTTGGGGGGAGGGGCTGTGCGGGGCATGGGAAGTAGGCTGGGGAGGGAGGGCGCGCGGGAGGTAGGCTGAAGGGGGGCTAATTCCCGTGGGAGCATTTCTCAATTTTAGAAAGATGAAAGCCATAGTTATGCTGAAAAAGTAAATAAAGTAGAGAGGGTGTTTAAAATTACCCCCCTTATCGTTAAAAATAAAAAGGGGTTGTAAGGTTATGGTAAGGTGGTAAGGTTGTATGGTAAGTGTTCAATAACAGTAGTGGTACTTTGGGTGTGAAAATAAAAAAAGTCTTTGTATTCTGTACCACGTAATACCATCACACGTTGACCACTGATTTTATGTTTAAAGAACATTTTGCCGGTAACACAAAAGAATTAGTGGTCATGCAAATCGGATATTCAGATCACTGGAGGAATCTATGGTCACAGTATAAATAATGCATTCTGAACATTACTTTCCCATAACTAGATAAGAATGTAATACCATCAATAAACTTTCAGTTCAATGTGTGCTACATTAAGCTTCATTGTTTAATTACCTGTTAATAATTCATGACGTTTGCACAGATCTAAATAAAAAGGCGATTCAATTTATTTTTTGCAAGATTAATGTGGAGATTTGTAAGAGAACATCTGTGGCTAATAGTTAAAGAAAACAAATGTGAGGAAGGGTTTTGAATCATTTAACCTTTCAGGGGCAGGAGGTCCGACAGCACCAGAGTCTGCCATTGGACTTCTGGAATTGCGACCATGTGATCGCTTCGGTAACAATAACATGGTTTTAGCCAGCCTATGATGACAGAAACAGAAGTGGAGTGCAATCCACTTTTGTTTCGATCGAGTTCAGCTCTCCATTAGTGTTCCTAGAAAACAAGCAAAGTGAGCATGACAGAACTGCTATGTCCTGAGAGCCCTATGATGTACAAGGTCAATAAGGCGCAGTCATTGTTTGTACTAAACATGGGCTAAAATTGCATTGTAATCTGTATTGTGCAGTGTATATAAAGGTAAAAAAAAACAAAAAAAAAAAACTTATTAATGTAATTGGCTTGCTTAGAAATATATGATCACCCTTAAAGTGAAACATTTGTTTGTGCCCAGTGAAACATATATGCATGTTTCTCTTTTCGCTGGGATTTTTTTTAAATATATGCTTATCGGATACTTCTTGTTCTGCACTTGCATTATCTGTTTGGCTAGTGATGGCATCTCAATTATTTTAAAAACAAAGCAGTGGACATTGGCATTTTAAAAATAGTCTTATTGTCACGGGAGACCAGGACAATCTACACCAGGGATCAATACACTAGACAGAACTGCAGAGTTAAACTAAAGTGAATTTATTGGAAAAAGTTTCCACAAACCTCCAGTACATGAAATACACATACAAACTCACCCAACTGGGGAAACAACCTAAAGTCGTAGCTGCGGAAGCTTATCGTCCGGAAGCTTACCCTGATACGCATTACCAACTTGCACCACTGTCCTCTGTAGTATGGGCAGCACTGCCTTGCTCTCCGCTGGCTTGCAGTTTTAAATTCCCCACTGTTGCTTCAATCCAAACAGCTCCGGCCAGCGCTGCACACACAGACCGAAGCAACACCGGATGCTCCAGACCCCTGCACTGGGTGTCCTCTGTTCCCTTCTGCTGACTCCCGGTCAGCTCTTCCTTTACAGGGGCTCTGCCAGTCCCCTGTAAGCAGACAGCCTTCACAAAGAATATCCAGTCCAGAATGACTCGGTTGAGGCTGGGGAGAAAACATATTTATACCCTTGTCCCAATCAGGGAGAAGCCAGCTTGTCTGGGTAGGAATAATATTCCTGGTCTCTGCACACCGCCCTAGTCTCGGTTGATGAGATTACTGGGGTTGAAGGTGGTCCAGGACAATGCTGACACAATTCCCTTTCATAGGCAAACAATACAGATACAGCCCTAGGGCTTACAGCTTTTTTGCAAGAGAGAGTTAACCCCCTACAGGTCTTGAACAAGCTGTACATCACTGTTCCTGCTGAGGAAGTCGGTCAAGACGAAACACGTACAATCCTGTCCACTGAAGTCAGTGAGGTCCTGGCAGCCGGAGACATAGTGTGTTGGAGCTTCTGCCCTCTGCCACAACCGGAAGTGACGCACGCGGGGGTCCGAATACACACACCGGCAGAGATAACGCAGAAGAGACCGGGATTTCGTACCACATACTATTTTTAAGTGTAAAATGTGCGTGCCCTTTTATTATATGCGAATGTTCATGAATATATCTTTGGAAATACTACACCATAAGAGTCCCTCTCTCCTTTATATGGTTACGTCTTGGGGAAGAATTTACCTTACCTGGGGGATCGTTACTGAAGGTCCGCGGTCACCACTTGCTCCAATCAGGGAGACAGTCTCTGATATGCGCTAACATTATGGATAGAGTGTGAGTGAAATTCACCTACAGCTTCCTACACTATATCATTTCCTAAATAGGTTGTTGTGTTTTTGTTATCTTTTACACGCAATCGCTGTGAACGTTTGGCGCTCCCCTAAACTTTGGATATCTACAAGAGAAAATAGACTCGAGAACAGTAAATAAAGGGGTTTTGAGCTGCTCTTCATTTTTACAATCTTGCACATTTCGGTGGTGGTATATTGTATATCATTCCCATATTTGCTGATTAAGATATATTTACCAATTGTTCACTCTTTAATCAATTTTTTTATTTACACTTGTGTGCACTAGCACTGGAATTTGGTGTTTAAATTAGTCACAATTAAATAGTATTCACTTAAACGGATTAGAGCACCCGATTACATACCCTCAGATTTGTACATCACTGTGTCACATTCTTTAAGAGGAACATACAGGTATATAGGACTGCTACAATAACCTGTACATACATAAACAAACAAATGTATTGCATGTGCAATGCTTGTGCAATAAATGCTACAATCTTTGGAAGCCTCTTTTTCTACTTTGATTACACCGGTGTCTCCGCAGCCTGCGGACCATTGTTGCTGTGCACCTCATGCAATTTGTTACCTGGGACCGTGGGTGCACCTTTATTTGGACAATACATAAATAAATACATCATATCATTGACAGGTAGGGGGGGTGGTGGGCTTAACTTTTATTTAAAAGCAGACAAATCTACCCATACTGTCACACTGACCGTCACACTGATCATAAAAATCCAACAAAAAATTCAGTTATCATTAAAAAAATATTTAATCTACGCATTGCAGGCTCCACCGGCAGTTAAATGGTGATGTTATTAAAATGCAATTAGTTTACTTGGGTTTTATGTAGCGGAATTGTATTTCTGTTGTCACCACTTTCAGAGCAATTTCTGAGGTCAGTCTAATTGACAAAACGTATCACTTAACCCTTTCGCTGCCGGGCGGGCCTACAGTTGAAAAAAAAATTCTCAGCTTTACCCAACAATTTGTGTTTTTTTCTCCTTGCAGACAGTTGATTTTATCGCAGTTTTACTCCTAAATCAGCAGTGGTGGGAGCTAAAAACCTATCCGAACTGACGGAAAGATTAGAATATATAGCACGTAAAGTAAATGTAGAAAGCACACAGTTTAACAAAGCAGAATATAAATTGCTTAGACTATCACTGACTGGAAATCATTAGGAGAAGATAGAGAGGTGTTGAATCAACAAACGCTAGAAGATTTTTCTAATCCTTCTCTGAATATGAGACAGTAACCAAACTCATGAATCTGTAATTGCAGCACGGCTCAAAAGTAATATTTTTCCTGGTAAATTGACACTAAAAGATGGATGTTCAACATACTGCTAAGACATCACAATACTTCCCAAGAGTTTTTATGCAGCAATCCCCCAGCTTATGAATTTTCCTCGTATACTTTTAGTATCTTGCCCCCTGAGCATGTTCTGCTATTTTATGTGTCATTTATGTGTGATTTTAAAAATCATTATTTTTGTCATCACTTGCTTCAGAAGTTACTATGGTAAGCTTTACACTGCAATGGGCTCTGGGGAGAGCTTCATTTTAACCTTCTGGACACTTAATATGACAAACGCTTACATCTCCCAAAATGAGCGTCAGATTAAAAAAAAAAAAGGCAAAAAATAATGCAGATCAGTGTGGACTGCTGCTTTAACTACTACAGGGTAAAGCTTGGGCTGCCCCAATGGGACAGACTGCCCAACTCTCCCACAATGATCAGGAGACTCCTGAATTATTACATTGACTTGAAAAAAAATGGATGAATCTCCTTGGCAGTCCGTGAGTAAGTGCAATTGTAGGGACAGTTCGTCTGCTCTCTGTCAGTGTATGGGTGTATGTGTCCGAGCCTCCTCTGCAGTCTGCACCTATAAGTAAGTGAATGTTTGTATGTGTATATGTGTCTATGAATCCATGCATGCATGTACACATGTGGCAAGACTTGTCGTCTCCGGAGCCACGGCTGAAGAAGCTTAAAGCCGCGGCTCCGGCGATAATACTACTGCGGTCGCGCTGGATTCATGCTGCTGGATCGGACCCGGGTAGCAATAATTATCAGGCACCGTAGCTTGCCCTGGTCCTGAAAACAGTAAGTCCTTGCTACATCTGTACATGTATGGATGCATGTATGTATGAGTTCATACGTGTATGAGCCTGTGTATGAGCGCTAGTCCTAAAAAAAATTTTGCAGGAACTCTTGGCAGATGAAAGGTTTTGTGCAGACCGGCTTCGAAAGACTTGACTGACAGCCATACCACCCACGTTATATAGTATGTACCTGCAATGCATTTTTTCGCATTTGTAAATGCTCTGTCCCTCATCAGGCTGAGGAACCATGCATCTGACTTATCAGGCTTCATTAAACAAGCATAATTCCTACACTCCTAATATTAAACTCAACCAAGACTAGTGGACAGGACCATTTTTTGAGCCATGATAATGACTATATACCAGTGTTTTTCAACATTTTTGGGGGTTGAGGAACCCTGCAAATTTATATAGTGAAATTCTGGGGAACCCCAACCTCTCACTCCCCTGCCCCTCTCCCCTCTTACACTCCCCCTCTACGCTCCCCCCCTCTTACACCCAGCTTCTGTTGTCCCCTCTTACACCCAACCCTCTCACTTCCACTCTTACACTCCCCATCTCTTCCATTCCTACAACCCCCTCTCTCCCTCCTGCACTCACAGTCCTCCCCATCTTCTCTCACTCAATGCTCACTTAATCACACTGCCTCAATCACCCTCCCTCTCAAATCCCCTCCAACACACACACACAACCCTCTCCCTCAAGAATCTTATCTCTGGGTGAGGAGGCCTCCGGTGCTGCACCAGTCCTGGGTGGAAGTTGGACCCGATTTCCGGCGTCGACCGACGGTGGCGGGTTTGCACTGAATGCTGGGTCACAGCTGGGAGCCACCGGGCTCGGGACAGTTGTCCCAGCTCTTCCCCCTGTCGGTCATGGAACATATTCATATTCTTACTGACACAAGCATATACAGTATATATATATATATATATATATATATATATATATATATAATATGTGAACAAAAAATGAAATACTGGGCACTCCTGAGTGATAAATAAACATTGTGATTAAAAACATGCAAAATTAAGAGTTATGATGATTCAAAATATCATATATGCCCCTCACATCAATATTGGTGCTTATTCTATAGTTTCAATGGTGGTACAAATAATCAAATATGTACATAGCGCTTCTCAGTAGTAATACACGTGACAATCAATAGTGTGCAGCCAGTTGTGCTGTGGTTTCATCTTCTCCGAGGAGGATCGCTATTTTTTGGTTCTCTTCTATAGTATTAAAGTTCTGGATAAGAGCTGTGAGTTTCTCCAGGTGGGCACTCCTCGCTTCAGGGTATTGTAGGCAGTGTGTTTCATCTTTTACCTCTCCTAGCTCACATCGCTGGCATAGTCTCATCTCCCAGGGCTTCCAGTTCTGTCTGTGTCTGCCTGTTTCTATTTCCAGGCTGTGGGCGCTCATTCTGTACTGGCACAAGGTCTGTCTCTGCTTTGGGTCTTTTACCTTCAGTGGGTAGGGTGCCAGAGTGTATTCTCACTGTAGGCTGAGGTAGGTCTCCAGCTTCTTTGAGTACAAATACTCTTCTTTGTAACAGTATATTCCTGCTGAACACAGGTCTCCCCTTCTTAAGAGCCTGTACTGTCAGATTTCTTATTCTATGTATAGGGGCACTTCCCTAATTTGTAAAACAAATAAAAGGAATTACTACCTTAACTACTTAGATGTGAGATGCCCTCGTCAAGACCTCCTGGAATCCCTGATGATATTGGGATCCTCACTGGGGTCTGGGGCTTATCTGGGGTCTGAAGGAAATAACACATGCTTACCCCTTTTATAACTTTGGTAGGTGTAAAACTCCACCGCAGTTACTGGGCAGATTTAAAATGGATATATATGTTGCACAAGGATCACACCATATCCTGTGACCCTTCCAGCAGTTTCTGGAAACCAGTCAGCAACATATATTGACTGATCTTTAAAAGGCAACATAATAGTAACAACTATTGTGAGTACTGGGACTGTGAGGATTAACCCATACACTGTGTGCAGGGACCAGGACTGACATTCAGGGATTTCAAACTTTAGCAGAGTGCTACACTTCTATAAATAAACATACATAATAATATAAACATGCACTCATACATAACTTACCCACATATATATATATATATCAACTTACCCACAGATACACATACACATTAACATATATACAGACATGCACTCTCAGTGTTACGATGCAAAGAAACATCAGACTCTGGCCCGAGAGTGAGAATGGATATTGCACTTTAGTGAATACACCCCATAAATAGGACCATAAAACTCACGGGTCAAAGAATGATCAGCTAGTACAGAATGTATACAGTTTTTAGATTGCGGTCTCCAATACAATCACCAATAACTAAAACCGGAGGTTCAAGGCATACTGTGTGCCCCCCAAGTTTCCTTCGTGACTGACCCTCCTGAGGCCAATATGGACCTGCCGGTACCACGTTCCCACTCCTAATATAAGTGCCGGAACTCTGTTCCTGTGCGTTCCTTGTATACTCTAGCCCGGCTGTGTGTGCATGCAGGAGTACAAACCCTAATATAACTTTGTCTACTAGGGCCCTATAATTAGTCATTCCAATCTGAGGACTTTTGATACCCACTGTCCGACACCAAACAGTTTTTTTTTTATCAAAGTCTCCCTAGTACTGCTGAAATGGGGAGAGGGGGGAGGCGGAAGTGGAGCAAATGCAAATGCACCACATTTATCATTGGCAAAATTCCACTGAAATCAATAGGATTCCTTTCCTTTAGTAAACCTGGTGCAGATTTAATGCGCTAATGTTGCAGCTTGGGGGCTTTGATAAGGAGCCCACAAATATGACTGGTACTGTGCCTCTTCATTTATTTATAATTGTGCGCTGCTCTTAAAACAGAAAGGGAGACAGATTTTGTCAAATAAGCCCTTTCCTTTAAAAAGAAAGTTGAACTGTAATTGTGTAAATAAAACAGTAGGGGTACCCCGAGCCTTCATACCATCCCACTGTAGTGTTGCCAGGTGGCTTGTCCAAAAATACTGGACACTATGGTAAAAGATGCAAACCCCTACGCCCCCCGAATACATATACAAAATACCCCCACCCCCCCAAATACATATACAAAATACCCCCACGCCCCCCTAATACATATAAAATATACCCCCACCTCCCCAATACATATAAAATATACCCCCACCTCGCCAATACACAATACCTCCCCCATCCTCATCTCCTCCTGGCCCCCCATCATCATGATCTCATCTCCCCAGGCTGGCACCCATCATCATCTGATCCCTCTCCCCCCCCCATCATCATCTTATCCCCTCATCATCATCATCATCTTATCCCCCACACCCCCTTCATCATCATCATCATCATCATCATCATCATCTACTCCACATCCGCCGCCCACGCGCTTGCTGCCGCAACATTGGTAATACCAGACACATATGTGTCCGGTATTACCTCCGATTTTATACCGGACAGGCATCAGAATTTCCGGGATGTCCGGTTGAAAACCAGACACCTGGCAACCCTATCACAGTGGGTGTATAAAATTCTTGACGTGTACTGTAATTGTCGTCCCTTTTTTCTTCAGTCAACCTGACTATCATGAGATTTTGATCCTGGTCTTTTTTTCTAACCAGATTCCAGTGCAAATTGGTTCGCATTAGTCCTCTATTTCTATGGAAATTGGAGACTTGAATAACACAGGTTACATTAAAACCTCATGACATGGAGTTAAGTTGCACTGACTGTTATGAACAGAGCTATCAAGGTTCAATCTCCAACCCTGTGAGGTCGTGTCTCTGGAATGCGTGAGATTTTCATGAGATTCTGGCCCAGACGTTGAGAATTTGCAATTAAAATAAGTGACTAGTAGTTACAGACACGTGTCACATAGCAAGCCGATCACAGACACGCACCACGTAGCAGCAAGCTGATCAGACAAGCACCACGTAGCAAGCCGATCACAGCCACGCACCACATAGCAAGCCAATCAGACACACGCCACGTAGCAAGCCGGTCAGACACGTGCCACGTAGCAAGCCGGTCAGAAACACGCCACGTAGCAAGCCGGTCAGAAACACGCCACGTAGCAAGCCGGTCAGACACGCGCCACGTAGAAAGCCGGTCAGACACGCGTCACGTAGCAAGCCGGTCAGACACGCGTCACGTAGCAAGCCGGTCAGACCCGCGCCACGTAGCAAGCCAGTCAGACACGCGCCACGTAGCAAGCTGATCACAGCCACGCACCGGATAGCAAGCCAATCAGACACGCCACGTAGCAAGTTCATCACAGACACGGGCTGCGTAGCAAGTCGACCACAGCCACACACAAATAGAAAGCCAATCAGACACGCCACGTAGCAAGCTGATCACACACGCACTGAGTAGCAAGCCGATCACAGACATGCACCACATAGCAAACCGATCAGACGCGCCACGTTGCAAGCCGATCACAGACACGCGCCGTGTAGCAAGCCGATCACAAACACGCATCAAATAGCTAGCCAATCACAGAAACATGTCACGTAGCAAGCCAATCACAGACACGTGTCACATAGCAAGCTGATCACAGACACGTGTCACATAGCAAGCTGATCACAGACACGTGTCACATAGCATGCTGATCACAGACACGTGTCACATAGCAAGCCGATCACAGACACGTGTCACATAGCAAGCTGATCACAGACACGTGTCACATAGCAAGCTGATCACAGACACGTGTCACATAGCATGCTGATCACAGACACGTGTCACATAGCAAGCCGATCACAGACACGTGTCACATAGCAAGCTGATCACAGACACGTGTCACATAGCAAGCTGATCACAGACACGTGTCACATAGCAAGCTGATCACAGACACGTGTCACATAGCAAGCTGATCACAGACACACTTCACATAGCAAGCTGATCACAGACACGTGTCACATAGCAAGCTGATCAAAGACACGTGTCACATAGCAAGCTGATCACAGACACGTGTCACATAGCAAGCTGATCAAAGACACGTGTCACATAGCAAGCTGATCACAGACACGTGTCACATAGCAAGCTGATCACAGACATGTGTCACATAGCAAGCTGATCACAGACACGTGTCACATAGCAAGCTGATCACAGACACGTGTCACATAGCAAGCTGATCACAGACACGTGTCATATAGCAAGCTGATCACAGACACGTGTCATATAGCAAGCTGATCACAGACACGTGTCACATAGCAAGCTGATCACAGACACGTGTCATAGCATGCTGATCACAGACACGTGTCACATAGCATGCTGATCACAGACACTTGTCACATAGCAAGCTGATCACAGACACGTGTCATAGCATGCTGATCACAGACACGTGTCACATAGCATGCTGATCACAGACACTTGTCACATAGCATGCTGATCACAGACACGTGTCACATAGCATGCTGATCACAGACACGTGTCAAATAGCAAGCTGATCACAGACACGTGTCACATACCATGCTGATCACAGACACGTGTCACATACCATGCTGATCACAGACACGTGTCACATAGCATGCTGATCACAGACACGTGTCACATAGCAAGCTGATCACAGACACGTGTCACATACCATGCTGATCACAGACACGTGTCACATAGCATGCTGATCACAGACACGTGTCACATAGCAAGCTGATCACAGACACGTGTCACATAGCAAGCTGATCACAGACACGTGTCACATAGCAAGCTGATCACAGACACGAGTCACATACCATGCTGATCACAGACACGTGTCACATAGCATGCTGATCACAGACACGTGTCACATAGCAAGCTGATCACAGACACGTGTCACATAGCAAGCTGATCACAGACACGTGTCACATAGCAAGCTGATCACAGACACGTGTCACATAGCATGCTGATCACAGACACGTGTCACATAGCAAGCTGATCACAGACAAGTGTCACATAGCAAGCTGATCACAGACATGTGTCACATAGCAAGCTGATCACAGACACGTGTCACATAGCAAGCTGATCACAGACACGTGTCACATAGCAAGCTGATCAAAGACACGTGTCACATAGCAAGCTGATCAAAGACACGTGTCACATAGCAAGCTGATCACAAACACAGACAACGTATCAAGCTGATCACAGACACGCGCCACGTAGCAAACTGATCACAGACACGCTACACGTATCAAGCTGATCACAGACGCGCCACGTAGCAAGCTGATCACAGACACGCGCCACGTAGCAAACTGATCACAGACACGCTACACGTATCAAGCTGATCACAGACGCACCACGTAGCAAGCTGATCACAGACACGCACAACGTAGCAAGCTGATCACAGACACGCTACACGTATCAAGCTGATCACAGACACATGCCACGTAGATAGCTGATCACAGACACGCACAACGTATCAAGCTGATCACAGACACATGCCACGTAGATAGCTGATCACAGACATGTGCAATGTAGCAAGTTGATCACCGACACGCCACGTAGTAAGCCGATCACAGACACACCGCGCAGCAAGCAGATCACAGACACACAAGTTAGTCACACGTTGCCGTTATGATGTTCTTGTGAGCTCCGACCCCTCTCCATGCTTTCTATTATACTGTACTGCTGAACGTTTCCTAACCAATCAGAATCCGTTTAGCATTTTTGTGAATCCAAAAACTATTCTGATTGATTAAGGTTAGAATTAAGCTTGAGAAAGAGAAACAAATGCGTGACACCGTGACACGGGCATCAAATGCTTCACGCTTTTTGCGTTGCGAGAGCTGTATGAAGGTTATATGACAGTTTACGCTGCCCTGTAGAGCTTACAATCTAATTTTGATTCTTCAGGCACAGGGAGATAAAGTTACTTGTACAAGGTCACACAGAGGGGACACTGGATTTTGAACAAGATTTACCCTCTTCAAAGGCTGTATATCTATGTCATGTTGCTGCTGTTGCACTGCACAGTACTACATATTGCTATCAATAAGGAGCAGCCATGTGGTGTTGTCATTTTCACCTGAAATGGATGATACGTTTGAAATCCAGTGCAGGCACCTTATCTCTGCATACATACTTGTTCTGACATGTATGGTTCTGAATAAAACACCATAACAACTGCAACAATTATACAATTAGGAAGCAGATGCTTTGTGGTAAAGCAAGGGAGCGCAGCCCAAAAGGTAAAAAGGAAATGTAGAGACAGATCTAATGCAGATTGCTTCTTATTCAGAGGTTAAGACAGCAGATAAAACTGTAGGTGAGTTCAACTCACATTTTATAATAACTTTATTTCATATAGCACTTTCTTCCCAATAGGACTCAAAGTGCTTCACAATTACAGTACAGTGCGTGGTGCGCAGTACAAAGTTTACAGGCGCTCCCTGAAGCACAGGGAGATCAAGTAAGGCCAGGTCCCCACTGGCTACTGCAGCTCTTGCTATGGCGGGCGCTGCGGGGACAAGAGCCGCCTATCAATGGGGCCGGGCCCGCTGCGAGGGGGGGCCACCGCGCTGCGCGGTGAGTTTTTCTTCCAGACCCGAAAATTGAGATGGACATGGGCGACTGAGCGCTAGGCCACGCCCCCCAGCGGTTCAGCCAATGAGGGCGAACCTGCCGGGTGTCGTCATGGCCGCACCCACGTCACCCCCCTTCCTGTCTTTCCCCCTGCAGCTCACTGCAGACCGGGGAATTCGGCTGCACGCGCCGCCAGTCTCGCAGGCGCGCGTGCAGTGCAGGCACTGGGGCCTTAGCCTAACTTTCCCAATGTCTCAAGTAGTGATTCAAACTCAGTTGTTGACAGGGTCAGTGTCTTTACCTGCTGAGCCATTCCTTCTCTCTATAGAAGGTTATTGCACTTTATGATAGGTGTCTCCTCTCACTCGTATAGCTTACTCGCTCCAGAATATAGTAGGAGAATTACAAGTGATAGTATAATATTGTTTAATATATCTTAATAGCACTGTGAACATTCTGAACACATGATACATAAAGCTTGGCCCCCTGCAGACGCACTTACCAGAACTCCCTCCTACTGTCTCTGTACGTTCTCCCTACCTACCAATTAGATTGTAAGCTTCTCGGGGCAGGGACTCCTCTTCCTTAAAGTTATGTTTATGTCTAAAGCACTTATTCCCATGATCTGTTATTTATATTATCTGTTATTTATTCGATTACCACATGTATTACTACTGCGAAGCGCTATGTACATTAATGGCGCTATATAAATAAAGACATACAATACAATACAATATTAAAAAAAATAATTTCCCCAATATTTACTCACAAACATAACATTCAGATAAGCCAATAGCGCAGTTTGCCACCACCGTGCGTTCCCCTGATCGCAACATCACATCCGATTTGTAACCTCACGTCACTTCCGGGTTTCTGGGGAGTGTGTTTGGAGTACTGAGGACCTGCAGTAGGGTCAAGAAGGAGTTGCACCCATATGAAGAAAAAACAAAGAGAAATAATGATTAATTTCATAAGTTTTTACTGCTATCTATATATTTTTCTCTAAACCCCATTCACTGAGTTTTGCACAAATGATCACATCTTAATTGACTGTTTTCACTTAATCACATATCACAAATCACGTGTGTTGCGCCTTTTTTCTTTCACTTCACGCTCTGTGGTAAGGACACACTTGGCTTAAAGCATTAATCCCCCCATTTTTGGAATTAATTTTTTTTACAGAATCGGAACCACGCTATTCCTAACTCTGGGGACACTATGGTTCCTGAGACATTTACCTTATGTGCCGGCAAAATTATAGTAATACTTAAGATGTCTGCTGTTTCCAAAAGGAAACTGTCATGTCATGCTCGGATGACATTGCTGCTTCCTATTGGACTGTGGGTGTGAGCATCGGATGACAGCCATGTTGATTTCCCAAAACCCAAAAGAAACACATAAAAAGCTAAATATAAATCAGTGTAACAGGGACTTATCACTGTTTGAGAGAAACTGCCTCTAAATCCAGCAGTGTGCTGGTTAATTGCACACAGGCAATCAACCAAACTCCACCTGGCTGATTAGGGCTGACATAAGGAGAAAGAGGACTGCAGAGATTTCCTTAGCCCACAACTGGGCTGACCTGAGGAAAAGATGATGTCTTGATGCACACAAAAGGACTGTATGCTGACAGCAAGACAAGGGTACAAGACCTCTAATCCTGTACACAGAGAGTGCCATAGCACACAAGGATGCTGACCCAGGAGAGCAGAGAGGCCTTCCCCTACAAGCAACAACAACAGAAACAGATACGTTTGAGTTCTGCTTCTTTGACAAAAAATAACAAGTTAAATAAAAGATAGGGAGGATTACTGATTTATGCTACATTTTTATGACGTTGAGCATGTAATTTTTATCTCACTTTGCATTTGACACATTTGTAGACTTGCGATCTCACATTTTAATCTGGTCTGTAACTGTTACATACGCCTATAACATATATTATCTTTAACTGTGCATGCAATGTGTTGTATATAATGTATAACCCTGTTCACTTAATGTAACTATGTATTTGTAACCATGTATTTGTCATCATAATTCTGTGCCCAGGACATACTTAAAAATGAGAGGTAACTCTCAATGTATTACTTCCTGGTAAAACATTTTATAAATAAATAAATTGATAATTCTATGTATAGCACAGCATAATTATACAAGAATACATGGAATAAATGAATATTTAAATGAAAGAAACTAACAGAGTGGTTGCTCTTGAAATACATGTGGACAAGTAGCTCTGCTTTTTGCATGTAATATTCACTAGGAGAGCTGCTTACGGGGGCTAAGTGATGGCTTGAGCATGACTGTGAAAGATGTTTTTTTCCTCTTGCTGGCTTCTGTGATTTTAGAACTGATGAATCACTCAGCGTGAGATTGACAGCGGAGCTGTGTATATCAGAAAACCTGTGTTACCAAATGCTCTCTCTGTAGTGTGGGTGTCAGACGCACAGTTGCATCTGGAATCCTTTATGAAGAAGATGGGAAGATGGAACTTAAGATATTTCGTGCGTAGAGATGCTGCAATTATTTTATTTGAATGTTAAGATAAGAACACTGTTGCCTGTGAGCAAGGCTCGCTCCATGTGTTTGCTTTCCAACACATATTTTAGATTGAGGTCAAAATGCAGGCTGCTTTTTATTCATAAAGCAGCAGCGATTTAAAAATATATATATATTCTGTTTTCCTTACGTTCAGAGATCTTTTTCTTGCCCTCTGAAGTGCTGTTTTCATTTTTTTTTACATGAGATGCTTCATTCAGGGGATATAAGCAGAGAGGTTAAAATGGAGCTCTCCTCATAGCCCTGTGCATTCTTAGGTCGCGCTTATAGTGCTGGCGACGTGACCGATGACGTCACCCATCGTCACCCGTCGCCACCCGTCAAAGTTATAATTTAACTTTCAGCGACGTCGCTAGCGACGGGGTCATTGATTGGTTTACAGACAGTCACATGTGGCGACAGTCTGTAAAATGTTTTAATTTACCCCGCTTCCAAATTTTTGGTCGCTCTGTCGCGCTTACTATAAGCGCTGGCGATGGAGTCAATTGTTTTGTTTTGGAGCGACGTCGCGTCGCGGGCACTATAAGCGCAGCCTAAAGGTTATCATGGTAACCTCAGGCGATTAAGAAAATCATTGACATGCTCAGGGCACACGAGAATGACATTATGTGAGTTAAACTCGTATGCTCATCTCTGTGGATTGCTGCTTTTATGTGCACAATGCATACAGGCCTCTAGAGCAGGGCTGGGAAACTCCAGTCATCAAGGGCCACCAACAGGTCAGGTTTTAAGGATATCCCTGCTTCAGCACAGGTGGCTGTATGTCAGTCTTAGACTGAGGCACTGATTGAGCCACCTGTGCCGAAGCAGGGCTATCCTGAAAACCTGACCTGTTGGTGGCCCTTGAGGACTGGAGTTGCCCACCCCTGCTCTAGATTGTAATGTGCTGAGCAATTTTTACCATTATTTTCATGGAAGATAAAGCAACAGCAACCCACGTGAACATTTGAATTAGTGAATAAACTATAATAAAGAGGATACATGTTTCGGCCTCTCACGGAGACCTTTTTTTTTAAGATAAATGCCTACATGAGAGACAGAAACCTTGATCCTCTTTATTAATTGTTTTTCACTAACCCACAAGGCCACATGACTTGCAGCTGCTTTATCTTCCACCACTGGGTCACTGATGTTGCTGTGCACCCACGTGGCAGGACTGAATCGTGAGTGCCTCACCATTTAACTGGAACAACCTACCGGCCGGAGACTCTCACATCCGCCACCAGTTTAAGTTCTTTCAAAACCAAAGCTGTCCCACATTTTAATCTGGTCTGTAACTGTTTCATACGCCTATAACATATATTTTCTTTAACTGTGCATGCAATGTCTTGTATATAATGTATACCCTGTTCATTTATGTAACCATGTATTATTTGTCTTAACTCTGTGCCCAGGACATACTTGAAAACGAGAGGTAACTTGCAATGTATCACTTCCTGGTAAAATATTTTATAAATAAATAAATAATCATCATTTATTTTTTACAATGTTACCAGCTAATTACATTAAAGCAGCGATACAAAATTCCCCTATTTTTTTGTTTTGCTTATTTGTATAATGCTACATTGTTACCTTAACTTTATTTGGTGCTCTTGTTATAAATCTGTAAAAATCCTGAGTGCGTGCCCAACATAATGGCTGCTTCAGTCAGTGTAACTCAGCAGCGACAATGTATTCTTAGGCTTTGGTCCCGCTGCGTCCGGTGGCGCGCTGCCGCGTGCGCTACTCACCATCTGATGGTATCCTCCCGAGCAGGTCCCAGTCCCTCCTCCCTGCACGGCTCACTACACGCTGTGACGCGTCTGCCGCCAGGGGATGCAAGAGAATTGTAATCCCAAGCGGCGACGCGTCACGTGGTGTGGCTGTGAGCCAATAAGAGGAGGGGATGCTTCGGGGAGCGGGGAGGAGAGGGGAGCGGGGAGGAGAGGGGAGCGGAGAGGAGAGGGGGGGGGGGAAAGCAGCTGCATCACCAAGGGAGCCCCCCTGCTCCCTCCCACAGACTCTCTCCTCATACTCTGTGTCTGCAGTGTCAGCAGGTGCACGGGGGGGGGGGGGCGGGGGAGGGAACCCCTGGCACAGACAGTGTGATGGCCCCGCTCCCCGACGTCATTGCTGCGCCCACCCGACCCGTTTTGGCCATGCCCCGCTCCCTACAGACCGCAGATAGCGGTCAAGTGCCTCTCCACACGCCGCCTGTCTGCAGTGCGGGCGCGTGGTCTGAGGCAGCGGGGCCTTAGCCTTATATTACTAAGGTAACATTATCCATTGTTACAGTTTATAGCCCAAACTGCTGGGAATATTAGCAACAAATGGTCAGAAACAGGAAAGTGTTGCAAAGATCTTACACTCCGTGGGAAATCAAAGGATGCTTTAAAACTCATTAAAAATGACATTAAGAGCTGATAAATAATAATTTTAAAAAATGCAGTAAGAATGATCTAATACTAGAGAACTGATTTATTTTAAAAAAAAATTCACAAGTTTTTCTGCTTTAATCATCAATGATTGTAAGATCTACAAATGATTGAATATCTCATTTATTTTGTATTTGTGTCACATGTATGTCGATTATTCTTTTATACATGCTCCTTGTTAGTATGCACTATGTTATATGTTTTTTTTAGTAATTTGTAATGTGTTTTTTATTTTATTTCATGATGCAGTTTTATAATTAATTTATTATTATTTTTTCTGTTATATATATTTGAACATTGATGTTTTAATATATTAGTTTTATTTTTCCTATGATTGTCTTATGTATGTTGATGAAAGATGATTCACTCCATTAATTAACTATAATGATTTAAATTCCCTTGTATATATATTTTTAAGAATTTTCCCATAACATTTTATATTTGAGTTATTCCACTTACATGTATGTTCCCATATATGTTACTGTTTCACATTTTGTATTATATGATCTTTCTGATTATTAGATCATTCCAATAGAATACAATAGTTATTTCAACTATTGTTCGATCAAACTAATTTTTAGAAATTGTACTATTCATTACACTGTATGCACTAGTGCAGGGGTGCGCGAACTTCCTGAGCTGCGCCCCCTTGCCTGTCAGCCGCAGCGTTCACGCCCCCTCTCTCCAAGGACCCTGCGTCAATTGACGCTGCGGTTCATGTCACGTCACATATCTGTGTGTGTGTGTGTGTGTGTGTGTGTGTGTGTGTGTGTGTGTGTGTGTGTGTGTGTGTGTGTGTGTGTGTGTGTGTGTGTGTGTGTGTGTGTGTGTGTGTGTGTGTGTGTGTGTGTAAAAAGATGATGCACACAATACACATTTCAAATCAATTAATAACTATAAATAACATATTTATGATTGATTTGCCCGCCAGCCAATAAATGCAATGGATGGGCTATATACTATAGGAAATAAGTTATCTGGCTCCACTCCTGATGAAGCGCTTGCCGTACCAAAATGCATCGGGATTGGTTGAGCCTTGTCCGTGACATCAGTTCCTGTTGTACTAGCTACGCTCTGTGGACTGTATGCACCTGCAGTGGCGTCCCTGCATGCCAGATTCCCTTTATTCTGCTACCTGAAATTTGCACTTGGCTATGCTGCTGCGAATGCACCGATATTTTCTGATTGTAAGTTTGGATATTCTTCCTTTTGTATTATATAAGCCAGATGTTTTACTTAACTCGGTGTGCCTGTCTCCTTTCTTCTTTACTTTGTTTCCAAGGGTGTGGAGCGGATCGCTCCATCTGAGGCGGGCAGCAAGAGGAAGCACAGCTACGTTTGGAGGCTTGCAAGCTTGGATCATAGGTTGGATAAGAGCTGACTTGCGCAGAGGAGTTTATTTGTTATGTTGATTATTCACTAATGTAATTTCCTTGTCTTTTTGGGAAGCTTTGCTCTGTGTATTTGCTGGCGCCATCATATCTACATCTTCAGGTGAAGTCCTTTAATTAACTGCAACATTTTTGGCAATTTACTATATGCCTAACTTAAAGATTATATTATGTGAGACCAGCAATAACTGAGTTTGTACCAGTTCCCAGCATCACTCTCTGCATCCATATGTTAGTATCTCAAACCTTATATGGAATCACAGGCTTGTTGGCTTTTGCTCCATATGTTCAGGAAGTCACTGAGTTTCCAGTCTCCTCACCCGGTAGTGACACGACACCTCATTTGCATGCTGTACCTGACTATCCTTGCGCACTGATAATGTGGCTCATGATAATACCTTTAAGCTGGCTTCATAAAAAGGATTGGATGCTCCAACTGTAAATTCATTATCTAATGCATCCCTGCTGTGGCTTTGCTGTCATCAGGTTGCAAACCAGAGACAACTGGTGTACGGTAGGTACAAAAGTAACATATATTTTGCGCATAGCACATATTAGAAGAATAAGACCGCTCACCTGCATGCCTCCAGTAGTCCCACTTCTCTGCTCCAACAACTTAAACGGCCCTGTAACGCCATGTTGAATTAATGGAAGTGATATGCCTAATGGGTTAAATCTTGGTCAGACAACCTACAACCCTATGCAGCCTTTGGTTACTCTCATGGTTAACCGAGACTTTGGCAGTGCTACTTCCTGTGTCACTGTGTTGAGAAGAACATGTCCTCCTCTTCTCCAAGCAGTGTCTTCCCCTTCCCTTGCTTAGTCCTCTGGCAAGGATGGGGCATGGACAATTCTGATGATGACCTATTGTGTAAACTGGGCCAAACAAACCGACTAATTTTGTGAAAAAAAGATAACAAAGCACCACTGGAAAGTGCATCCCAGATTAGAAAAATAACACTTTGAGTTTTATCAGACACTTTGTCAAGGAGTAACTGGTACAGTCGGGAAACTACATTATACTGTATATCCGGTTAAGTACTGTACAAGATCATTATTAAAAACAGGTTGAACCAATCAAAATATGTGTAATGAACACATACAAATAACTATATACCAAACAAAGTCCCTTCAATAAAGTATATATATATACACATACATATACATATATATATATATATATATATAGCAACTGTAAATATTCCTGTATATTCATTTGCATGTCTTAGACAGGTCTGCAACCCTGTCTTTCACCATTATCACCCAGCAAACAGCACTTCCACTGCAGCAAGGGATTCTGGGAAATGACATGCAAATGAGCACACAGTGCCACTTTTTATCTCATGCTCACATTACATGAGCATGAGATAAAAAGTGGCACTGTGTGCTCATTTGCATGTCATTTCCCAGAATCCCTTGCTGCAGTGGAAGTGCTGTTTGCTGGGTGATAATGGTGAAAGACAGGGTTGTAGACCTGTCTAAGACATGCAAATGAATATACAGGAATATTTTCAGTTGCTTTATGCTTTACTGTGGAGGGTTTTAGTCACTTTTTTTACCCACCATAACCTTAATAGTCGTATATATATATATATATATATATATATATATATATATATATCTCGATATCTCGATAATAATAACAACCAATGTAATGTAAAATAATGTAGTAGTATAGAAAGACACAAGCATATTTTTTTCCCCTTTTTTTGTCGCTCTGGAACGTCAACGAATGTGCATAATGGGGCAAATGGAGATAATTGTACTACGCGTGTTACAGAAAATATCTCAAATCACATTCGGTAGCCAAAGTTCAAAGTGTAAATATCCAATAAGCTTCACACACCCTCCAAGTGCACCGCTTTAGCAGGTGGCATACCTACTTTTAATGAATACAGTATTGGCTGTATCTATGTATTTATTTCTGCCCACGTATGAAAGTTACAGTGTCTGCCTCCATTGATGCAAGTTCAGAACCTTTTCAAAACAAATGATATCAGCGGGTAATTGTTGACCTATCACAGGGGTGCTCAACTCCACTTCTCAAGCCACCCCCAACAGGTCAGGTATTCAGGATATCCCAGCTTTAGCACAGGTGGCTCACAGTCCCCGTTTCCACACAGGTGGCTCAATCAATCCCTGCTTCAGCACAGGTGGCTCAATCAGTCCCTGCTTTAGCACAGGTGGCTCAATCAGTCCCTGCGTCAGCACAGGTGGCTCAATCAGTCTCTGCTTCAGCACAGGTGGCTCAATCAGAAGCTCAGTCTTTGACTGAGCCTCTGATTGAGCCACCTCTGCTGAAGCAAGGGTATCCTGAAAACCTGACCTGTTCGGGGGGCTTGAGGACTGGAGTTGAGCACTCCTAACCTATCGCTTAAAAAAACAAAATGATCAGATAAACCTCTTTATCAGGGGGAAGTATTGCGCTAATTGAGTACGTACTGTATATAAAAGTGCATACTAATACTAAGTAAGGCCTGGGACCCGCTGCGCTCGTTGGCGCGGGCGGCCGCACGAGCGTTCCCCACCAGCAGGGGAATCCTCCCGAGCCAGTCCCAGTCCCCCCTCACGGCACAGCTCACTACACGCTGTGACGCGTCAGCCGCTAGGGGATTCAAGAGAATTGTAATCCCAAGCGTCGACGCGTCACGTGGAGTGTTCGGGAGGAGGGGAGGCTTCGGGGAGCAGGGAGGAGAGTGTGGAGGGAAAGCAGCGTGAGTGCCTGTCTGTGTGTGTGTGTCTGAGTGCCTATCTGTGTGTGTGTATGTGTGTGCCTGAGTGCGTGAGTGCCTGCCTGTGTGTCTGTGTGTGCCTGAGTGTGTGTGTGTGTGCCTGAGTGTCAGCGTGTGAGTAGGGCAGCCCGCAGCAGCTCCCTCCTGCAGCCCGGGAGCCTGAGCCCGTGGAGGGGGGGGGGTAGCGGGTCCCTCCGCTTTAACCACGCCCCCCTCCGCTTAAACCACGTCCCCTCCGCTTAAACCACGCCCCTCCCTCCCACTCCAGCCCCGGCTCCCGCTCCCTACAGACCGCATATCGCGGTCTGTGTCTGTCAGCGCCCCGCCTGTCTGCAGTGCGGGCGCGCTGACTGAGGGAGCGGGGCCTTAGCCAAAGCTTCAATTGTAAATTGCGTATGCTAAATGGCATATGTTGATGAGTTATCATCCAGCACTGGACTAAAGTACCTATTTTCATGTGCAAAATGTTGAATGGTACGATGTTGGTGCTGCATTAGGGCCGACGCTGCATTACCAGTCACACAGAGTTACCAGATCATTTACGGGGCATGCAATTTGTCCTGCATTTGCCAATATGTTTGCGTCATCGCTGGGTAAGTGGACATCAGAGCCACTGTCACTGAAAACATGCCCATCACCGAATGTAAATTTCATTTGAGTTGTCAACTTGCAAAATATCAAAGGGAAGAAACTGATCCCCAACTGATCCTTCTTTTTTTAAAGTTTTTATTATTAATACCATTTCAGACTGTTGAAAAAAATAAAGAATTGGGTGGAAATCAAATGGAATTTCTTAGCAAACGTGAATGGTAAATTTAGTGATCAAAGTGCAAGTAGGTATCAGCAGTTAGATTTTTAATTAAATACAATATTCATCAGATAGAGTGTAACACCCCTCTGGGATTACTAGGGCCTTAGGATACGGCCCCAGTGAGTGTGCGCGAGAAACGGAGCGCTTGGCGGGGCACTTGACTTTCACCTGAGCGATCTGAGGACTTCAGATCAATCGCGATGGGGGGGGGGGGGGGCACAGCAGAGGCGCGTCCATGATGTCACACAGCTGGTTCGCCCTCATTGGCTGAACCGCCGTCGTGATGTGGCCATCACTTGGCCGCCGTGCCAAAATTTCTTGACTTTTCAAAATGTGGTAGCGCTTTGTGCATGCACGCACGTTCTGACTGGGGCCGGTTCTATAGAGGGCCATCTCTTGTTGACGCTGCGCATGCCATCGCGTTCGCGGTCATGATCACTGGGGACTAGGCCTTACGGGGGTTCATTGTGTGGGCCCACACAGAGTAACGGCCCTTCCCCATCACATAGAGCTGGGGGACTAGGCAGGATCATAGCCCCGCCCTCTTCTGCCCAGTGATATCATGGTAGGATATAAAAAGACGGGAGAGGCTTCTAGAAGGTCCCGTCCCTGGAAAAGACACAGAGGTGGGACCTCACTGTTTATAGTGTATATAAGTTTAGTGTATAGATAAGTCTAGGATAAGGATCCCATTTATTGTTTGATAGCTAGGGTCAGTGCCCTAATCAGAAAGCGTCCCTAGAGCGCCCATACAACTCTATAAATTCACATAGCAGAGGCCTATGCCTAGAGGAGGCCTATGCTATGCTGCAACCCTGTGGCATAGCCGAATCAGACAAAGCGGAAGGTCCTTAGCAGACTCTCATCCAGAAGGCCACAAGGTGGTATTGAGTACCCAATATGGGAATACTGCGCACAAACAGAGAGAGATTGTTACAAGGACTGACAGAGGTCCATAGGAGATAGATGGAGCGATACCGTCACTATACAGGAGAGGGATCAGTTAGGTAGCATGAAAAGTATAAACAGGGCCAGCTGGAACTTATGTGGGGCTCGGTGCAGGGGTTTTAGCAGTGCCTCTTACCTTGTCCGGTATCTCCTCCTCAGACGACTTGACGTCTGTAGGGGGCCCTCAAATTATGCAAATGTTTTGTTTGGTGAAGAAGTTATTATGGGTTTTAACTATCACCTAAGAAAATCTTTTGTAACTATTTAACTTTTAGAGTGCAGTGTTAATATAATGTTACATGTATTAAGCAAATTGTAATATTCTTAACTCCAGTTGTAATAAATATTAATTACACTGAATGTATTATCATACTTTGTCACTTCATCGACAGGGTAAAGAGACATTTAAATCAGAAATGCCGACTTGCTAAGTTGCTTATAGGTCATCAAATTCCAACCTCTAAGGGGCCCCAATGTCTCTCTTGCCCGGGACCCAAGAGCCCTAAAGCCATCCCTGTGCATAGTATCTTATTTTCAGATGCCATGTGTTAGAGCAGCGGTGCGCAAACTCCCTGCGCTGCGCCCCCCTACCTTCTCTCCTCGGTCACGCCCCCCCTCGCCTCTAATGTTGCGTAAAATGACGTTGCGGGGTCACGTGACGTCACGTGACCCGCGGCGTCATTTGACGTCACGTCTCTATGGCAACGGACGTCATTTGACGCCACGTTGTCATAGAGATGCGTGACTGGAGCCAGGTAAGTAAGCGCGGAGCCTCTGTAAACGCTGCGCCACCCCGAAAAGTCCTGGCCCCCGAGTTTGCGCACCGCTGTGTTAGAGGGTCTCCTACAAGTATAAGCATAAAAAAGGATTAGAAATTGCAACATACAGTACTAACACTATTAATTACTCTAAACTAGTGTTTTAATGCCGTGCGTGCCCTATACTTTCTATACAGAGGGGAACACGCAGCATAGAGCAGTAAAACCAAGAATATTTCAGCATACATATGGCATTGAAAAATGTCTTTCATTCTGCAGTGGGAGCAGCATTTCTCCCTACTCATTTTTTATTAACCCACACTTCCTTTTTACGAGGATGGGAAGTGGGGGATTCCCTGTAGCTGAAACTCTCTATTTTCAGCTCAGGCGACCCACTGGTTCCCGAGATACTGATCGCTGAAGAGCTCCTGTATAAATTAATATTAATTAATACCTTCGCTGTTTTTCTTTAGGCAAGTCCATAATTGTTGACTGTTTAATGACATGTATTTTTTTCTTCTTTTATCTGATTTGTTATAAAACATGCAGCTATAAATATCAAAGAAGGGATTGTTTGACAGATAAGCTTTTAATTTGTACTAAACTCTTGGCTAAACTGTTCTTCTCTATACTAAAAACATGTAACAAAATGTATTTCATAATAAAAAAAAAAGAGATGTTAATTTGAACGTATGCGGGTTAATGACTAATAAATACATAATTAAGTAAACATTTCTAGACCAAATGTTACCATTTCAATATACAATGCAGATCTCACTGATTGTCATGATGTCATGCAGAGTACTCAGTCTTTAATCCTTTGAGTGCTGGTGGAGCAACGGGGCAGAGCATTCCGGCACTTACGATCATGTGACCGTTCTTGGAAAAGCTATATATATATATGTGTGTGTGTGTGTGTCCCGCTAGTTACCTAGCGGTGGTACCCGCGATGATGTGGGGGAAGACAGGCAGACTTTTAGGAATTCCTCTGGTTCTTCTTCTTGGTGACAACGCCTCTAGACATAGGAGTCCTTACACACAACACTCCCTCCACACAGACTGCCGCGGAACCAGAAGTATAAATGAGGGAGATCTTTATTATAGCAGCCACTGCGATGTTGTTACAGCAAATGCTTTAGTTGATAAGGTGGATCCCTGGCTTCTGCTGGTAATAGTGAGGCCTCTCTGGATTGAATTAGTGCCTCAGCCCATAAGGGACTGAGCACGTCTCTCTCTCAGCCGGGACGAGAGCTCAGAGCTCCTACCCCATGAAGGGATAGTTGGAACCCCAATCACAGACTGAAGGACCCACCCCTAAGGGGCTGAACTTCATACTATAATTTAGGCACTTCCTTCCTGTAGCTCAAAGAGGGAGGGCCCAGCACATGCACCACCACTCCCGTCACTGAGGAAGTCAGCATGAGGAGGGGGGAAACCCCATAGGACAGCCTGTCACTGTCTGTGTCTTACTAGGACTTACATAACAAGGTAGGTAGAGGGATAGCTGGACCAACCATCACTATATATATTAATAGGCGGGTAGGCAGAGAATAGATAGCACCATTTGATCTGTCTCTACTAGTATACTCCTGTCCGTTTAAGACTAGTTTTTTTTTTTAAACGCCCTTATCTGTATGGTTCCCCCCACCCCAATGTATAGCACTGACAGTGTACGTAGCACTGTACATATAATTTTTGACAGGGACAAGTCTCTGCTCAGGAGAGCTCACAATCTATTTCTTGGTCCATCATCCCATAGCCCACTCCTTCAGCCAAAGTTATTATTTTAATAGGTAGGCAGTAATACCGCTATCTGACCTGTCTCAGCTCTCTCTACCAGTAACACTACAGTATATAGAAATGACCAACACTGGACACAAAATAAAAGTAAATACAAAAATATAATTAATTTGATCTACCTTATGTAACCATGTTACACCTACAATACCCGATAGGTACTCTATTGAATATCTTTTACAGTGCACAGACCAATGCCATAGAAGGTACTGCTATTAGGAAATGTGCCCATTCTTCTTAAAAAAATAATAATAATTAAAATTATATATATATATATATATATATATATATATATATATATATATATATATATATGTATATATTTAACCCCCCCCCCTCCTGCTGTTGATGACAGAGAACTACAGAGCAGGGGGTATAAGAGTCATAGGGAATGTTCTAGAGAGGAGGATGGGAAGAAGAACGAAGAAGAACAGTGCCTCAATGAGTAAGGCCCGGGCCATAGAAGGGTGAGGAGATCCGAGCCGCGCTGACGCCGAGGCTCGCCTGCTGAAATCTGGGCGATTTCATGCCCATACAGGTGAGCCAGCGGGCGCGATCGGAGCCGGGGGGATGTGGTTGGAGGCGGGGCAGTGACGTCGCTGGGCCAATCGCCCTCGACGCAGTGATGTCGTCGATGTCACGGCACCGACGTCACGGCGCCGTGACGTTGACACTGCTGTGCTGTGATTGGAGGTTTTCAGCTGACAGCGCGCTGAAAAACAGCTTGGCGCTCGGCTGAAAACTCCAACTCGTCAGCACGCCTGCGGACGCTCGCGTGAGCCCCCTCTGAAGGCATCCTCATTGAGGATGCAGGGGCTCAGCACTGAGCGTCCGCACGGCTCAGCACGGCCTGTCCTTCTATGGGCTCGGCCTTATGGTAGGGGATATGTTCCAACAGTTATAGTACAGGTCAGGCCCCCCTTTTATTGTGTTTCAGTTAGGGCGAGTGTCCTATAAGTCAGGATCCTATAGCATGGCAATAAGAGAAAAGCATGTCCCAAAGTGGGAATACAGACATGCAATTGTGGGCAATGCAAAGAAGGCCCCAGCATGTCAGAGGATCAGCCCTACAAACCGATTCTCATCTACAGTATTCATCACCCCTGAGGAAGTGGCATTTCCATAACAGGGCTTGCTATTAATAGAAACGTATACAAAGAACAAGCCAGAGTTAGGCAGGGGCCTAATTAGAATCAGGTGTTTACATAATTAGGTAGATCTTCAAGGATGAGTTTGAGAGGCCCCACACTATATAAAGATCAGAAACGTTGTGAGCTTGATCTTCACCATAGAAGTGTGAGGAAACGTCATTCTACGATCAAAAGAAATCTCTGAGGACCTCAGAAAAGTAGTTATTGATGCTCATCAGTCTAGAAAGGGTTACAACACAATTTCTAAGGATTTGGGGCTCCACCAATCCACTGTCAGACAAATGGAGAAAGTTCAAGACCACAGTTACTCTATATGTTGCATGTTTTTCAATAAACAAAATCACAGTTACTCTAACCAAGATCGGTCATCCAACCAAAATCTCTCCCAACAACAAACCGGCAAATCATCCAGGATGTCACAAAGAACCCCAGAGTTTCATTCAAGGAACTGCAAGCCACTCTCACCTTGGCAAAGGGAGTGGTCATGACTCAACTATCAGAAAAACACTGAACAAGGATGGTGTTCATGGAAGGATAGCCAGGAGGAAATCACTGCTCTCTAAAAAAAACATTGCTGCTGTCGGAAGTTTGCCAAAGAGCACATAGATGATCCACAAGACTTCTGGAACAATGTTCAGTAGACAGACGAGTCAAAGATAGAACTTTTTGGCCTCAATAATAAACTTTATGTTTGGCGAAAACCAAAACTATGTTCGAACAGAAGAACCTCATCTCAACCGTCAAGCATGGTGGTGGGAGTGTCATGATTTGGGGCTGCTTTGCTGCCTCAGGACCTGGATGGCTTGCCATAGTTGACACAACCATGAATTCTGCATTGTATCAGGAGATTCTAGAGGAGAATGTCAGGTCATCCATCTGGGAGCTAAAATTGAAGCGAAAGTGGATCATGCAACAAGACAATGATTCTAAACATACAAGCAGATCTACAAAATAATGCCTGCAGAAGAAGACATTGCACGTTTTAGAATGGCCTAGTCAAAGTCCGGACCTAAACCCCATCGAAATATTGTGGCAGGGCCTAAAGTGAGCTGTCCATGCACAGAGGCCCTCAAATGTCACTGACTTGAACCAGTTTTGAATGGTCCAAAATTCGTCATAACCGATGTGAGAGACTAACCAGCAGTTACAGGAAATACTTAATGGAAGTTATTGCTGCTCAAGGGGTACTGAATCCAAAGGTTCAAATACTTTTTCACGCATGGATGTTGAATGTTGAATCATTTGTGGATAAATAAATGTTGAAAATGTATCATGTTTTGTGTCATTTGATTTTATGATTTCAATGATCATTCTGATTTTTCTCTCTCTCTAAGGATTGCCACTAACCCCTGTGTAGGTTAGTAGGAATCCTTAAAAAGAAAAGAAAATCACTAGATGTGCACGTATATAATATCCTAAGTTTACTTGTTGGGTAACTAATATGTGATATATAATATATAATAGGACTGTCCATCTCCAAAAAGTAGTTAACTTCTCCTTGCTTAGCTGAAACACCATCCTTCATGCACATCTCCAACATAAATACCATATTTGATTGAATGGTAGTCTCCATTGGTAGTCTTCTTCTCCTGTCTCACTAGACACCATCCTTCATGCACTCTGACTCCAATATAACATTCTTTATTTGACTGAATGATCTTAGTAGTCTCCATTTCTAAATAGTGGTCATCTTCTCCTGTCTTACTTGAAACACCCCCCTTCACATGCCTTCTGTCTCTAATATAACCTAAATAGATTGTAAATTACATAAATACTTAAATAAGCAAAAAAAAAAACCAACAACTCCAGGTGACATGACGTTATGACATTTTCCCTGTAATACAAAAAAAAAAAAAAGCTTTTGACTAGGTTTATCAAAACCAGAACCAAACACAGGAAAATGTTTGAACCAAGACATGGGGTCAAGTGCACATCTCAAATGAATGAAGTGCTGTTCTTTTATTCCTCATAAAGGAGGGATCATTTATATGCATGTTAAGACCAAACATAAATGTACAGCCTGTCACCTCCTTATCGTGGACTCCTGACAACAAAAAAATACTATTTATTGCAAAACCTCTGACTTCAAAGGATATCCAAGTAAGTCAAAATATAAAAATGATAATAAGGAATACACCAGTTTGACTTGACAAGGCACCTTTAAGCAACACTGACACTTATGATGCCTTTCATGCTGGGAGTCAGGGCTATTAAATCCTGACATGTCCAGCTATGAAATGATGTCAGCACCAGTAGGCTGGATGGGATGTAAGTGGTCACCATCCCCCTTCCCTCAGTATCTCCTTGTTGCTAGGAAACCCCGGAAGCGGTATAACCTATGAAGAAGAGGGGAAGGGATAGCTCCGCCCAACCCTTGCAGTGCCCGAGACCCCCCTTCGCAAGCCCCGCCTACTCTGCCTGCGCCCATAGACTGCTTGCGCTATGTTAGTCACGCCCCCTCCCAGCGCGCGGGTGAGCGCGAGGCAGTTTTTCAGGGTTTTCCCGCGCACGGCGCGCGCTCTATCCGCTGCCTCTCTCCCTCTTTCCCCTCCGCAGTAGCGGTTTCTAAAAAAGGATGTGAAGATGGCGGAGCTGCAGATGCTGCTGGAGGAAGAGATCCCCGGTGGCCGGCGGGCCCTGCTGGACAGCTACACCAACCTGGAGAGGGTGGCTGACTACTGCGAGAACAACTACATCCAGGTCCGTTGGGGGATGAGGAGAAGGGGGATGGAAGAAAGGATGGAGAGGAGGAATGGTGGGAACACCCCTTCCCTCCTCTCTGTCGGGGGGTGTGTGAGGAGAATATATACAGTATGACGACCCTGGGGAGGGAGCGAGCCGGATACCAGCTTGGGGCCCTTCTATTTACCCCCATACTAATGACATCCATACTGCGTATTATCGCTATGACAATCAAAGGGTTAACCCCATTCCCTTACATCACAGCTGCTCCTACAGCCCAATGAATGGTTGTTTCATTGAGTGTGTGTGGTGTATCCTAATGCCCCCCCCCTTCCCCCCATCTTACCCCTTTCAGTGCAGATGGGGCCCGCAATGCTTTGCTCCCCTCGGTAGTGAATAACATGGTTACACAGTAGATACGGTTGAAAAAGACATGTCCACCGAGTTCTACCCGTGTTACATTTAAACCGCTTTCTCCAGTCACTATTATCGATGTAATAATGGACCAATTCCCCCTGCAGTGATGTACTCTATATGCACTACTTTATGCAGAGTGCCATTTGTTGGGGTAGGAGAGGGATGGGATGCAGTGAGATGCTCAATCACTCTTCCCTTCAACCTTTTGCTTTGGTAATTATAATCACTACTTTTATATGTAGTGCTTTTTTCTTCCAATGGAAGCGCTTCAGGTTTTTATTTTTTTTAAGTTCTCCAATAAATTAAACAAAAGTTAAAAATGTATATTGGATGGACAGATCCACATTAAAAGCCAGAAAGATTGGGGTTGATTAATCAAATGAAGAGGATGTTTTCTGGTACCTGGATCTTTTTTTCACCCTTTCAGTGCTGCATGTTGAAGCAGGTATACTCGCCCTCAGGGTTCAGCTGTCTAGTGTGTTCATTCTGTTATTCCAGTTGTGTGGTGGCGAGTGTGAATGATCTACAGTAAACCTTGTAAAAACCAATACTAATGCTGTTAATCATTCAAATATATGTGGTGCATGACTAAAACAGAGGGGGTTATAACTCCTGAACACAGTTTATTTTCTGGTTCTGAAGTGGGAAATATATGTATATCTTTGTTACTAGGGGGCATCTAGGTCATCATTGCAATGCAATGTAGGACTTGACAATAGTAAATGCGCTACTGTGTCTCACCACTTTGCTGGAGCAACCTGCATGGTATATTTTAGCAATGTTCATCATGGCTGTAAAGACTCAGGGGACATTTCTTTAACCCTTTTACTGACAGACACATCTGGAGATAAGCAGATTGACATACCATGTAGTGTTGTATAGAAATCAGATGATTGTTGAATCATTTGGTACCCTTTAATGGAATTTAGATCCGAGAGTCGTCATATTGTAGTGCTGAACATGTCTTGTAAAATGACACAGGTGTTAATGTGTCATTGACCTTTTTGCAGATAGACTGATCAGTGGATTCTCGATTTGCAGGGTTCTGTAGTGTGATATGATGGCACAGCAATGAATTGGTTTTTAACTTTTAGATTGCTGGTGTCTGGCATGCTATATTTCAGTGCGCCTAGAGAACTGTAAAGCAGCAGAGGGGTTATTGATTTTTATCACCCCTTTCCTGCTGCAGAGCTTTGCAGTTCTTCATATTCCAATTCCACTCAGAACTGTAAATGTGAGGATTAGTCCTTGTAGGACACGAATAAACGCTTTATTTTTTTTTGCCTAAATCTACTGTAAAAAAATCAGGCATTTAAATAGTGTACATTTAACATTTTTTTTCTGCGAAGGGTTATTGCGCTTTCCTTTTTCAGTTAAACTATTAAATAATAATCGCCTTGTCAAGGGCTGTTTCTATAAATCATAATGATGCGTTTGTGGTTTGTTTGTCAGATTTCTTGTGATCTCATGTGGGATTTGGCAGTAGTATTGAAGCACCCTGCTGCTGCTGTTTTTGGTCCAACAAACGAAAGCAGGTCACCTCCAAGAGAATTGCCCTCGAGTGCAGTTCTGTTTAAATATTTAATTGATTTCCAAATTAAATCCCTCCTTTTAATTGCACACATGTAACACTTGTGTTATATGTGTGCTTTCATGTCCTTTTTTTTTTTTTTTTTTAAACTAGAGTTTGATATTGCATTATGTGGTAAGGGTATATTTCAGACTGTTCAATCAAAACTGGCTGGTACAGTGCTGATTTTAAACATTGTTTTAATCTACACGTCTACTGCAAACATTCAGTACAATATATAGATTACGTGTATGTATATATAAAATCAGGCAGAAAAGACACACTACCACTTTGTATTTGCTGCTGTGCATTATTTTTATATGAACATTGCAATTGATTTTGAATCCATGCATCAGTCCCAAACAAAATGATGTAAACAGATACACAATATCTTTGATAATATAATGC
Source organism: Ascaphus truei (assembly GCF_040206685.1). Classification (NCBI taxonomy): domain Eukaryota; kingdom Metazoa; phylum Chordata; class Amphibia; order Anura; family Ascaphidae; genus Ascaphus; species Ascaphus truei. The sequence continues at coordinate 59,680,394 of NC_134489.1, read as the reverse complement.
ACAATATCAGTTGTAGCAGATCATGACATTTCATCTATGTGAAACACATTAATTCTGACATTAAAAAAAAGTTTACACCACGATGTAATTTTGTATGTACATTTTTTTTTCTTCGTGTTTAATGTGACGGTTACATAATTAAGAGTGAAAAACAAAATCTTGTTAAATGTTTCTCATTAAATTGTACTGCTCGGCAATGTGCTGAAATCCAAATAGCACCTAATTGTTTTCTAGTAATTCATGTAAAGTAAAATCTTAAAAATGCAATGTTGTGATTGATATAATGACTATATAGATATTGAACGGAATAATGCGGTTTTAAGCAAATTTTGACTAAAATGTTTTAAAATTCTTTGGTTTATCAAATGGAAAACGGTTTAAATATATTGGTTGTATTTTCCAAACCTTTCTTGCAGTTACCTGAATATGAACATTTTGTTATGTAACAATAGTGTGCCCCAAGGTAGGGTTTACTAATGTAGATGCTCATACTTCTGAAAACTGTTCACGCATCAATATAAAGTTAAGGCATACGTACATATTAGTTGCCTTAACTCCAGCATCTCCAGTATATTTCAAAGTGGTTATTTGTCCCCTATGGAGGTGTATTGACTGAAAAGTCCAAGCCCATACAAACATGTTGGGGCAAAATGTAAATCGACACACTGCTTGCTGAAGTAGCACCCCACAATACCTACTGTAGCCTAACCTTATGCAAGGCTCACCCCATAATACCTACTGTAGCATAACATTCTCAGAGGCTTTGTGAGGCCTGACTTCATTCAGCAAGCTCTGCCTCTGATATTTAAGTAATCTGTAATCAGCACTGACTTCTGTGATTTACTAATGAGTTGGTACTAGACGGGGGTTTTTTTTTAATCAATGTTCTTTCATCTAAAACATGTATTTTATTATGCTCGTTATATACTGTATTTGTTTTCAAATGATTGTTGGCATTGTATTACCGATATAATTCCATACTTGTCTTGAGATGGCCATACTCAACTTTTAAAGTGTAGTCATTTCCATTTATAGAAGTCTAATGCAACCACTGTGTGCATCTATGTATTTTCAGCAGCCAGAAGCCTGTTTTTCCTATAGCTGATCGGAAGTGTTCATACTGTATAGTGCTTACATTGCAACATGTTCTTTTCAGAGTGGAGATATTTGTAAATCAGTAATGCACCTTTTTTAATGTTCAGTAGTTTTAGAAACTCACCACTAGGGCTTGCATGCTTACAGTAGAACAGTCTTTTTTCCATTGCTGTGATACATCTATGTGGTATGTTTTACAATAAGCAACACTTTGATGTACAGTCCTTGCTTATCCGTTGGAATGCGTCCCACAAACCACCATCGGATTGTAGATCCATGTTAATACACAGCAGTGAATGTTGGATAAGCGATTCTGATGTCTGATAATGCGTCCAGTGGACTGCATTGTGTGGCGTCGGATAAGGCGTTTGACGGAAGCGGACTGTCGGATACCGAGGACTACCTGCAGTACTTTTTTACCTCTTGTTCCTTAACAAGTTTTAAGTTATTGGGAGAACATTTCTTGCAGTGTCCTTTCATTTCCAACTGGCAGGAAGCCTAATCCTATATTTCTCAGTGTTATCACTCGTGGATTATACTGATTTTAGGTATCATGAATTGTTTTAAGCACCAGTGTAGTCTACAGATACATCAAAATGACCTACTGTACTCTTGTGTTTCTTTCTATTTGTGTCTGTACATTTCAACATGGGGAATGGATTAGGATTGAAAGACATCAGGACAATTCCCTAACATGGTAATCGAATGAGATTGCATAAGAAAATTGCACGTATTGTAAAAATGTAATATATAATTTTGTTTTTTTTCAACTTGTATTTTATTATTTTTCAAAACATAATAGGAGAGGGGGGGGATACAGAAAATAAAAAGGGTGGGTGGGGAAGGGTAGGGAATACATCTGCAATGGTCTCCACGCAGGGAGCACACAATCAGTTGTAAATATACATACACTTTATAGTATAGGAGTACAACCAGTCTGGCTCCTAAATATCTCTGGCTTCGCAGTTTAGGTCAGATTCGGGTTTTGCCATATATAAGTCGCCCAAGGATCCCAAGTTGTCAGGAAACTATTAAATCTATCATGAATCAAACTAGTAAGTCTCTCTGTGATAACCAGGTTCCCTTTCGAATAACAGTTATGATTGGTGGGGGGTCATTCTGCTTCCAATGTTTTGCGATCATTGCTTTTGCGGCCGAGAGAATTTGTATTATTAAGTAATCTATCCTCCTTTCAAGGCCTTCTATAGGTTTTAGTAAAAGCACGGTTTCCATATCCCAGCTCAGGACTAAACCTGAAACCCCTTTTATTAATCTTCTAATTCTTCCCCAGAAGAGAATAATCTTAGGGCATGACCACCAGATGTGTTTAAACGTGCCCAGCTGTCCGCAGTTACGCCAGCACATTGGGGAGGTTTGTGGAAAGAATGAGTGCAGGCGTATAGTACTACATATGGAGAATTTTCATGTTTGTTTCTCTGACTGCTGAGCATCTAGAGGCTGTGGCTATTCTCTCATAAATTTCCTCCCAGTCCTTGTCTGTAGGTTTACCTATATCTTTTTCCCATTCTGAGATTTATACTTGTTTGGTCGCTATACTGGAGGATTAGGACCTGATAAAATTGAGCTATCGTCCCTTTTATGATATTCGCCTAGCTGGTACCAGCTCTCAAAAGTGGTGAGGGTCTGATCCAATTTTCCCTTGGTTGGAAAGATGAAACGTAGTGTTTGAGTTGCATGTACTGAAATACTTGCGAATTCAAAACACCATATTCCTCCATAATCTCTGCAAATGTCTTAATCCTGTTTCCCCTTAACATCTTTCCAATAGTGGATAGCCCTTTTTCTTCCCATTTTTTTAAATACGTTTGATTGGTGTGATGGGGGAAACTCTTGATTGAATCATGTTAGGGGCGAGGGGATAGATGAAATCTTATTTACAGTTTTTATCCCAAATGCGTAGAGAGTATGTTAGGACTGGATGGGTTTTATAGTGTTCTGCTCTGTGTTCCTTCTTTATTGTATTGTATGTCTTTATTTATATAGCGCCATTAATGTACATAACGCTTCACAGTAGTAATACATGTTGTAATCAAATAAATAACAGATAATATAAATAACAGATCATGGGAATAAGTGCTTTAGACATAAAAGTAACATTAAGGAAGAGGAGTCCCTGCCCCGAGGAGCTTACAGTCTAATTGGTAGGTAGGGAGAACGTACAGAGACAGTAGGAGGGAGTTCTGGTAAGTGCGTCTGCAGGGGACCAAGCTTTATGTATCATGTGTTCAGAATATCCACAGTGCTATTCATATGCTTCTTTAAGCAAGTGTGTCTTAAGGTGGGTCTTATCCATAAAAGGGATGCCATATCTGTCTGCCGGGCTTCAGATTTCTCTATATGTACCCACGGTTTCGTACCCGGGGTTTCAGACCAGTAGATTAGTGCGCTCAATCTAGCCGCCTCGTAATATTTGTCTAGATCCGGTTGCCCTAGGCCACCTTTGGACAGGGGAAGCACCATTATTTTTTTCTTTATTCTTGGCTTTCTGCCGTTCCAGATGAATTTAGCTATCTCACTCTCCAGATCCCTGATTACACGTGCTGGGACTGTTACTGGGAGTACTTGGAATAAATACAATATTCTTGGGAGAAGATTAATTTTAATTGATATAATCCTGCCTGACCAAGATATCTGGTGTCCTGACCATTTTGTTAGGTCTTTTTTCAGGGTTTTGATTAATTCTGGGTAGTTTGCGTTATATATTTCCTCGTATGTGATATTCACCCCTAAATACTTTAGCTTTATCTGTTTTCCATTTTATAGGAAATTTCTTTTTCAGCTCGTTTTCTTTTTCCTTAGTTATAAATAAGCTTATAGCTTCTGATTTAGTATGGTTAATTTTGAAGTTTGAGAATTTGCCAAATTCGTCTAAGGTGTCGAACAGACTACTTAGGGATGTTTCTGGTTTTGTCAGGGTGAGCAAGATATCGTCCGCGAAAAGAGATACTTTGTAGACCTTATCGCCTATGGGAATACCTTGTACCTCAGGGTTTGATCTTATTCTGGAAGCTAGAACCTCTATACAGATAGCAAACAGCAGGGGTGATAGCGGGCAACCCTGCCGTGTACCGTTGGATATCTTAGAGTGCTGATGTGCCGACTAGCTGTTGGTTTTGAGTATAGTGCTGCAATGCCGTTAATAAAATTTTCGTGGAGGCCCACCTCTCTTAGCACACGGAACATAAAAGGCCAGGCCACCCTGTTGAATGCCTTTTCAGCATCGAATCCTAGTACCAGTGTGGGGCTTTGTTTTGTGTTGCTGTTATGTATAATATTAATAATCCTACGGATATTATCTGAGGCTTGTCGTTCTGGGGTGAACCCTACTTGGTCTGGGTGTACCAAGACGTTCAAGACCTTATTTAGTCTGAGGGCCAGAATTTTTGCGAACAATGTTATATCCGTGTTTATCAAGGAGATGGGTCTGTAGCTGGAGCATAGTGTAGGGTCTTTCCCTTCTTTGGGGATTACTATAATTGAGGCTGTTAGTGATTCGGATGGTAAGACTTCGCCTCTTAAAATATTGTTGAACCATCTGCTCAAATAGGGTTTCAATGTGTTCTCAACCTTTTTGTAATAGAAATTCGAGAACCCATCCGGGCCCGGGGCTTTAGAGTTCTTAAGTGATTTAATGGCGGCTGACACTTACTCTGCGGTTACAGGGGCTCCTAGGTGGTTTGCTTCTATCTCGTCTAGCTTGGATAGTTTAGTTGTTCTTATATAGTCCTTTAACTCTGATGTCAGATCTATACTTGTATGGTCCTGTTTTGTTAGATTATATAAATTGTTATAGTATGTCACAAACTCTTTATTGATCTCCGCAGGATTATATGTCAGCTTGTTGTGTCCGGCCTTTATACTGTATATATTCAGACTGGACATCTTGTTACAGAGTTTGGCTGCCAAATATCTGTCTGCATTGTTGCCTTTTTCATAGAATATTTGGTTTGTCCAGCGCTTTGCCTTCTCAGTGTCCTCTTTCATTATATTTTTAAACTCAGTTCTGTCTTTATCAATTTTTGGTCTAACTTCCTCTGTGGGGTTTCTTTGGTAACTCTCCTCGTTGTCCCTGATGCTATCGTTTAAGCTTTTATTTTTCTCTCTTTACCTATGTGCAGCGTATTGTTTGTTGGGGGGCCGAGTAGAATGAGAATCCGTTTGTTGTGGGATTCATCAGCCGCCATGTGTCTATTAACCCACCTGTTATACTGTTTTTGAGGGCTGTTGAATGTTTGTTTTGAGCGTCGTTCTCTACCTAAGCATCTCGCTTTGTCTTCATTGCTATCAATTATCGTGTTACGGTCACCTCCAATAATTAGGTGGCCTTTCCTTTGTTGGCTGATTTTTTCGAACCCCTCGTTGATAAATGTTTCCTGGTCTTCATTGGGGGCGTATAGGCAAACTAATGTCAATTCTGTTTTGCCAGTTATAATTAGCATTCGGCCTGCTTTATCTCTTATCTTTTCTATTGTAAAAGGGACACTAGTTTTAATCAAAATAGCTACTCCTGCTTTTTTGTTTTTCGCTGGTGAATGGTAGATTTGGTGATAATTTTTGTCCCTTAGTCTGTTAATGTCATCCCTATTCAGGTGAGTCTCCTGTATCATATAAATGTCGCCTTGTTTGGTCTTGAAATCCCTAAACATAAGCCTCCTTTTCATAGGGGAGTTTAAACCCTTGACATTCTGGGTGATTATTTTTAGGGAATTAGCCATCTAGTGTTGTGTTTTGTCTTATGTAAGATATCTTTGCTTCTAATCTTTTTAAATATAAAGGAGATAAGACCGCTTATCCCATATATACAAAGTACAATCAGTGTGAAAACAGGTGCTCAGAGGGGAACAGTAACTAATATAGCAGAGTTGATCCCAAGAGGATATTGAGGGAACTCTTTCTGATCCTCTTGGGATCAACTCTGCTTTCTAATCTTTTTAAGCTACATTTTCCCTGTGGTGACCTTTGTGCGGGATAGTGTGTCTTTTCTTTTTTTCCATTTCTAAAAGGCTGGTTGTGTTTCCTGGATTCCATGCGAGATGTGGGGGGAAAACATTGAAAAAGAAAATTTAAAAAAATGAGCAACCTTGGGGGTCATTAACTTGGTATGGGGTCGGGTCCTCTGTATACTTGGGCCTTTGACTCTGCCCTAGGAATTTTTGGGGCATGCAGAGTCTAAGCGGAAAGAAACGTGTGTGGGGTGCAACGTGGTACTTGCGCTTTGGTGAACATTGGACACCTGCAAATAGCAGTTCAGCTTGGTTGCGTAGAGGAATCTATATTAACTTCGGTCCTCCCAGTCTGCGGAGAAAACTTACTTGTGCTACAACTTATACATATAAGGGGGAAAAGTGAAAGGAACAGTCATACATACATGAATCGGGTACATAATACAATAAAATTCGCTTCTCCTCAAATAACTATACGTAACCTAATGTTTGAGGCTCAAATTATTACATTGTTTCCTTATTCCCCTTTTTTTTCCCTCGCTTTCCCGGATTTTTTTTTTTTTCTCCCCCCAAGTTATTAAAGGCACTTGGTTCCGGTACTTATCTTTATACTAGATTTTCCCCCCTCTTTCTGGTAGGGGTGGCACAGAATTACAAAGCTAAGGGTTCACTTCAGGTTACATTAGTCTCCACTAATTCTTAACTTCTACACTATGGCAAGGTTAGTACAAGTTCTGCTAAGTCCTTCTTGGAGTGGCCTGAGCTCTAGACCAAGGGCCCGTCTTGGTTGCTGCGGGGCTCTCTCCCTTGATTCAAGCTCCGGCGGCACCTCCAGACCTAATGCGGCCAGAAATACCGGGCCTTCCTCTGGCTTTCTGAGAGTCGCCTGTTTCCCATTGTGTGATGCCTGCAGGCGAAATGGAAAGCCCCAGCGATATCTAATGTCTTTGCTCTCTCTTAGGCCTCGTTCAGGGTGTCAGCTGCAGGACTCGGAGGGAGGGCGGGAGGCAGGCAGTGCGGGAGTTTGCTGGGCGATCTGTGTTTATCCCCCAGCAGACTTTTCAGCGTTGGGGAGGGGGCGGGGTTACACACAGCAGGGTAAGTATCCAAGTTGCAGTCATGAAATCATTCTGAAGAATGATTTCATTGGCTGCCTTGGTCCCTGTGACGCTGCTGCAGCTCCAAAAAACGAAATTTTCGTTTATTGAAACTGTAGTCAGCTTCAACTCCTGGCTTCGGAGACAGGGCGGTTGCTACCCTGAAAACCAGTATTCAAATTGAATACTTTGTTTCTCACGGCAGCACGCACGGCAGCACGCCCTCCCTCCGAAGCCAGCACCCTGAACGAGGCCTTAGATCCCGTCTCTTGGCCAGAGTTGCAGACGCAATGTCCGTGAATATCTGTAGCTCTGAGTCTTCAAAAAGGACTTTGTCTTGGTTCCTGGTCTTGTTAATAATTTCTTCTTTGGTTGAAAAGTAGTGAAGCCTTGTTATGATGTCACAGGGGCCTCTGTTTTCATACTCCTTTGGTCGGAAAATTCTGTGGGCCCTGTCTAGCTCCAGTTTAGCGGTAGTAACTTCTGCTATTATGCTTTGGAAAAGTCTGTGAAGGTAAGGCTTAATATCTTCCATAGAAACAGACTCCGGGACATTTCGGATCCTGACATTGTTCCTCCTTGATCTATTTTCAGATTCTTCTTGTGCATCCTGGACAAGGGTTACCTGGTCCTTTAGTTGAGCTAATTCCATATCAACCTCAGTCTGTCTCTTGATCGAGACCTCCATCGCTTCTTCTAGGCCTGTGGTGTGCTCCTCAACCACCGCGATTTCAGAGCGAAGACCTTTCAGTGCACTCTGCAGTTCTTTGTGGAATGTCTGCTTGATCTCCTTGACCCAAGCTTTCAGATCATTCCTGATGCTCGTCCCCTGGTCTGAGTCTGATTCAGATTCTTCTCTGTCCTGTGATTGCGAGTGCTTATCTTTGTTTGTTGGTTTAGGTGTATCGCTCTTTTGTTTGAAGAACAGGAAGGTGTCTGCCTTCGGTGCCTTTCTCGGTGGGGCCATATCTCGAGTACGCCTGACCAGGGAACAAAAAATAAACTGTCCCAATTTTCTCCAGTTAAAATTATTATTTTTTTCTTTCCTTTTTTCTTTTGTTGCAGCGCTTTAGCTTGCGGTCTCTTTAATGTGCCCTGCTCTTAAGGCTTCTATTTTGTCAAGGCCACATTTGCACCCCCTCACACATGCGTCCCGTTGTTACATGAATTTAACTGAATGTTCTTAGGTGTGCGGGAGTTTGGGGAGCGTGACAGCGTGACTCCTCAGTCCTGCATTATTAGCTGCTCAGAGATTCATGGCAGCCATTTTGTATTCAGTTTTTTTCTTATGTAGATCTACTTTTTAGGAGCTTTGAGCAAGGTTAGAATTGTTCAGTTATGTGGGCTCCCAAGCACCAGTAATAGTTGTATCTGTTTAATATCAGCAGTGTATAGTGTTGCTGTAGTTGCTGTGTAGAGAGAGAGAGAGAGAGAGAGAGAGAGAGAGAGAGAGAGATAGGGGGGGGGGGGGGGGGGGGGGGGGGGGGGAAGAGAGGCACCCCTCACAGCCTTATTTTTCAATGCTGTCTGGTTAGTTATGTTGAGGAAGGGGTGTGTGGGGGGGATCGCAACCCAGGGCTCTAGCTGGATTGTACTGCTGGTATAAGAGAGAGATCAGCATTTGGGCACTGGGTATATTTTTTATGCTGGAGTAGAGTTAATGGCTGTGGGGCTCTCCTCTGTCTCGCTGCCCCCCTACTCCTCCCATCCTTACCCCACCTCCGTTGCTCCGTTATGCCTGCGGTACGTCTCTTGATCCCGTCCTGCGTTGTGGGTATTGAGCCCTTTCAGCTCTGCTGTGTGAGCGGGCCCACCCCCTCCTCTGGGTCTCTGCCGGGGTTCCCGGTACGGGCGTCGGGGCTCAGGTCAGTGCTCAATTGATCCGGCGGCCATCTTGGCACTTATGCGAGGCGTGTGTGGGGTGTACCCGCTGCTCTCGGGGGCTTCTCTGTCGCAGGGAGAGCTCGAATCCGCCAGCAGAATCCGGGGTCCGTGTTCGGGAGTGCTTCCCGGCGTCAGGGGCCCTCTGGGGGTCGGTCCTGTCGGCGTGAGCGGTGTGTTTTTGCCCTTAATCGCCGGAGCTGAGCTATCTTGCTGCTGCTCAGCTCTGTGTCTTGGCCACACCCTCAAAATGTAATCTTTTGATTGAAATATGTTACTTTGGTTGAATGTTTGCCTTGTGGTTGGCGGTTTAAGGCAGGAAATACTATGCGTAGTCCAGATGTTTACCACATTTACAATCAGGAACTAGGGTATTGTTTTGTCAATTCACATGATCTTTGGATACATGAGGGGTTATTTACTAAACAGGGAAAGCTGTATAATTATATTTTGATCAGAAAAATTGTGTACTACAATAATACATTAACATAGGCATACTCTATAGTTCTGCGCATTACACATTTCTAAATTAGTAGAATTTAGAAGCATGATTGATTACTACATGCAAGAGCTTAGTCAGTAGTCTAACTTTGGAGTAGTACTTTTTTTTTTTCCCTCAACAGGTCACTCGAGCTCTCTCCTCCCCCCCCCCCCCCCCACACACTCTTTAGTCTCCGCTGCAATATTGTTTCATACATTCTTATATTCTATGTCTTGCATAAGCAAACCAAATTTACTTCAAATGTAATATAAAGATGCATTTAGTTTTTTTGGCCATCTGTAACCTAGAATTGTAACTTTTGTTCTTTTGTGTGTTTGCTTCTGTTTAAGAGAAAATGCCATTTGTTTTGAACTTATTGAATGTCTGATTTAAAGGGGTGTCTGCAAATAAAATTGAACATTGTGGTATTGCACATAAAATCACAGTTTGAAGTACTGTAGTGCTTTGGACCTATTCCCAAAGTCTATTGCTGAACCGGTACTAGCAAACACAGCCCCGCTAAAATAAATTTGGCATTCCGTGCGGTAGCACCGGAGAGGTGCTATCGGACTTTATAGAATTTAAGGCCCTTTTTGATTTTTTTTTCTTCCCCTCTTTATGCAAAGGGTACAAATTGTGTATAAGTAGAATAGAAAGTGTGTGTGTAAGTGGTAAGGATTCGATCTCCTCTAACAGGTAAAATGATGTGCCATGCACACTTTTTATAAATGCAAAAAGATAACAATGGCGCTCCCTATCAATATTACATATGTGAGTAAAATACCCTTGATCTGACAGAGTTCAAAACTGTAACTTCATAAATAAAATATATGTTCAATACAGGCATACCCCGCTTTAAGTACACTCACTTTAAGTACACTCGCGAGTAAGTACATATCGCCCAATAGGCAAACGGCAGCTCACGCATGCGCCTGTCAGCACGTCCTGAACAGCAATACCGGCTCCCTACCTGTACCAAAGCTGTGCGCAAGCGGGGAGACTATAGAGTCTGTTACAAATGTGTTATTTACATCAGTTATACACGTATATGATGATTGCAGTACAGTACATGCATCAATAAGTGGAAAAGGGTAGTGCTTCACTTTAAGTACATTTTCGCTTTACATACATGCTCTGGTCCCATTGCGTATGTTAATGCGGGGTATGCCTGTACAATAAAAATCAAATGATAATAACAATTATACTGGCCGTTAGTATGGTCTGCAGCTCAATCTGAAGAGGGTCATTCCTTGATCCTCATGAGTAATTGTAGTGGCAGAGACGGTGAGTGCATATGGTGAATATATTAGAACACACAAAAGTGAATAATGAAATAAATAGATAGTACAGGGACAATTATCTCAAAAAGAGATTGGATATATATAACTATACTGTACTTCCTGCTTCCGCGTCGAACTGCAGGACCGCAACAGGGGAGAACTCATGGGGGCTACGGTGGTCTTCAGAGTCCGAAAAGGTGCACGTACCGACAGGGAAAAACGCGCTTCGGAAATACTTTCCTTCATCCGGTTCCAGGAACCTGACGAGGAAAGTATTTCCGAAACGCGTTGTTCCCTGCAGTCGGACACGGAAGCAGGAAGGAACTGCAACGGAGCACTCCAGGCAGCTACAGGAGCTGGAGAGAAGTTTTTTTTTATATATGTAAGTCAACATTTATTTTGTTGTTGTAATAAAGTGTTCAATTTTAATTCTGTGTTCATGTTCACTATCTTTACTGGGACGGTGTGAGGAACATCTCTGACGGGATGCTCCGTTTGGCCATACAGCAGAAACCTCATATCATAGGTTTGAAGACAGACTGTCTTCTAGAGGTGGCATACTATATGCACTGAAGGAAAATTTGATAGGAAGGGGCTCACACATGGCCGTGTGAGTATAGTTATATATATACCATCTCTTTTTGAAATAATTGCCCCTGTACTATTTATTTCTTCTTTATTCACCTTTTTTGTGTGTTCTAATATATTCTCTTATATATATATTCACCATATGCGCTCGCCGTCTATGCCACTACACTTTATAAATGGGTCAATCCCACTTGGTTTATAGTGAAGCTTACAGATGTAATTGGCTTCCATAAACAAATGTAATCATCCCGAAAATATCCATTTATTTGGTCTGTGGAAATGCAAGTGCCAATTCCCTTTTAAAAATGCAACTATGAAAAAATAATGTGTGCAAAAATACTTTGATTTGTTTAAAAGCGACATCAATCAGTAGTTTTTAAGGTCTGAAATGTTTCACTTCCATTTGTTAACTTTGGTGCTACGAGAGACCGCACCTTTAAAAATTGAATTAATTGTGCTTCGTTTAAATTCCTATTTGCAAAGCACATTTATTTTCCCTGAATCATTGAGAAAATTCAGCATCAGAGGATGAGATTGCATATATTCATATTTCAGTCCATGGAACTGCCCTTTTTACTGATCCTTCTACACATTGTAGTAGTGCATCCTATAAACACACTTTTCAGCCAGTACCTGTACAGGTAGTCATCGCTATCCAACGTTTCACTTTACAACGAATGGCATATCCAAAGCTTTAAAATGAAACCCTATCGGACATTACCCGACGCTGGAATGCGTTATCCAATGCTCACCGCCACTGATTAACATGGGACTCGTATTACAAAGGTTTCACTATCCAATGCCACTTCCAGAACGGATTCAGTTGGATAACCGAGGACTGCCTGTACCATTTTAAGCACTCCCATTTATATTGTTTTGTTTTTGGATGGGAAAAGTAAAAGGGATAAAATGCAAGCTATTACCATTGACTGTCACTCAGCGTTTTTAAGACTAAGGGCCTCATGCAGTAAGCGACGATTATGTGAAATCGGCAAGCTTATCGATTAGTCATGTTATTGGCGTTTTTCCCTCTCCGTATGCAGTAAGTGCCGAATACATTCAAAATCAACCAGAAAACAAATCCGCCCACTCTCACGATGATGAGCCGATCACACACAGGTGTATCGGCGTGCGTGGCGGGGTGCTGTTAGGTTGCACAATCACAAATCTTGCTGAATCAGGCGAAACAAGCATGTTTTTGATTGCGCGCCATATTTAAAGGCAACGTGTACTGCTAATCATTCTCTGTGTTGTTGGGAGTGAGAGAGAGAGAGAGAGAGACGCACAGAGCTGGACGATTGAAGATTTGCATATTGACTGAGAGACTTGTTGTGTATTGGGTGAGCTTTGTCCTTTGTTGTTTTGTTTACATCTTTGTCTTGTTTTATATGTGGAAGTGTTTCGTGTGATTGCCTGTACATTTCTTGTCTGTTTTTTGTGAGTGCTGGAAGTATGCCCGCAAAGCGTGGGAAGAGTGATGCTGGTGGGAGTGGGAGTGCTACTCGTGGGAGTACGCGTCGGAGTGAACGTACTGTTCAGGGGAGTGATGTTGCTGGTGCACCGAGTGGTGTTGCTGGGAGTGGGAGTGCTGTTGCTGGGAGTGGGAGTGCTGTTGCTGGGAGTGGGAGTGCTGTTGCTGGGAGTGGGAGTGCTGTTGCTGGGAGTGGGAGTGCTGTTGCTGGGAGTGGGAGTGCTGTTGCTGGGAGTGGGAGTGCTGTTGCTGGGAGTGGGAGTGCTGTTGCTGGGAGTGGGAGTGCTGTTGCTGGGAGTGGGAGTGCTGTTGCTGGGAGTGGGAGTGCTGTTGCTGGGAGTGGGAGTGCTGTTGCTGGGAGTGGGAGTGCTGTTGCTGGGAGTGGGAGTGCTGTTGCTGGGAGTGTGAGTGCTGGTGCTAGGAGTGTGAGTGCTGGTGCTAGGAGTGTGAGTGCTGGTGCTAGGAGTGGGAGTGCTGGTGCTAGGAGTGGGAGTGCTGGTGCTGGGAGTGCTGCTGGTGGCGCAGTTGCTGATGGGGTGTCTGGTGGTGGCGTGCTTGCTGGTGGCCAGCTTTTGGAGGCTCTTCCATTGGAAGAAGGAGAGTCCAGTCAGCACCAGCCAAGCTCTGACCCTAAACCTGCTCGGAAAAAACGTGTGGAGAAGCCACGTAATCCTCGCTTCAATGACCAGGAAAATAGGGCTCTTGTCACTGGCATTCTGGAGCACTATGACAGTCTCTATGGACATTTAGTAGGTAAGTGTAACTTTACATTTATTATTCAAATACATGTGATCCTAGGTCATCTGAGTTTTGTTCATATGCAAATATGGGTACACAATATCTTTCTATGTTCATTAGTGTGGAAACACAGCTTTTTATCATGCCTTACAAGGACAAATAAACACAGGCGGTCAATTTGCCAGAACTGCATACAATATGAATGCAACCTTGCTTACATGTATAGGTTTAGTAGTGAATGCTCATGTGCTGCACATATTACACATAAAACAGCATGTTTGCTATCTCTTGGAACAGCTAGCAGTGTAGGAAACTGGTGCTTATATTATTATTCATTTACCTCATATCTTTTATATGTTTTTCAAGGGCGGACAAGTGCAGCAAGCAAAAAAGAAATGTGGGACACAATAGTCATTGGTGTCAATGCCTGTGGGAATAGTGTCAGGGACAAGTATCATTGTCGGAAAAGATTTGATGATATTAGGTCCAAATTGAAAAAGAAAATACAAGACCAACGCGTGCATGCTACTGGCACTGGAGGTGGGCCCACACCACAACGTCTCATATTGACTCCATTGGAGGAGCTGCTTCGGCCAAAATTACTTACCGTCGTCGTGGAAGGCTTGGCTGGTGACCGTGACATTGGAATTTATCCGTCACAATTTCCAGCAGGTGATAAATATTACTGTACTAGGCGTGTCGTTGCTTACAGTTATTTTGCATATTTACACTGCTTTTTATACTGTCTTCACAATATAAGCATACCTGCATCTATATATGTATATGTCTGATTCTGTATATATATATCTCAAAATAGACATATATGTAGTAGTCCTACTAAAAGCAGTAACTAATATAGCACGTGCCATTGCGTGCTCATTTACATGTGAATTCCCAAAATGCATAGCTGCAGTGGAAGCAATTGATGGTGGGCGAAGATGGGGAACAACAGGGTAGTACACATGTGTAACACATGTTCATGAGAAATTATTAGTAGCTACAGGTACAGAACAGAAATATGTATCATATTATTGTGTATTTTATTGATTTTACTCCGACAAACATGACATTACTGCCTATTTTAAGCATGCATCAAAGAAATTGCATGTAACGGCCTACAAACATCACTGGCACTAACACATCTATAGTTGCTTATGAAAAGGTCCATTTTTGCTTTATGTCATATACAGACAGCATAATGAGGCACACGTATCATATGTTATGTCATTGTTTTCATAACTTAAACACTGCAGATGACTACTTAGCTCATCTACCATTGTGTTAAAGCAGCTGCAATTAATATCTCATCACAGCATACACTTCAACAGAGGGGGTGGGGTTCAGCACACACACTAATTACAGCCTCATTTCACGGTCAACTTAGTTCACACCATTTGCACCTGTTTCAAGTCATTGAAAGGTGTGGCTGATTAGGCTTTTTGGGGAAGGGAATACCTTTCTTACAACCTGAATAGCACAACTGAAGTTAATCACACTCATTTGAAAGCTTAACTCTAGCTACTAAATGCCCCAACAACTCATTACTTATCAAAGCGTACGTCACACATTAGTTCACTCATATCTATAGTTGAACTACTATGAAAGACACATTATCACACACTGCATGTGTTGTCTTGTTGAGTCACAGCCACATTCAGGTGTGCCACATCTTCGATTAATGTACCACACATATCCTCTACCAAAAACAACACTTTTTGCAATATGACCACCTTCATGATAACCATTGTGAATGGTCATCTCATGATAGTTATGTACATTATGATACTGATATCACTACACAACATATGATTTTTATGTACTCATTTAATCTATTTATCCTCACGCTTTACTGCAGAAACATAGTATGTTGTATGTTAGGGAACTCAAAAATTCTAAGTACACAGGCATGTACAGTGTTATTACAACTATTTATGTTCACTTTCACACACATTTTCGGTTAAGGAACTGATGTTGTTAGTTAATCATAAATACAGAACATACAATAAGTGTTTGTTCAATATTTACACATGTAAATGTAAAACTTATGTTATTGTTATATATAGTTGCCCCTGGAGGACATGTGTCACCTGAGATGGAACAAGTGTCTTCACCTGGGTCAGCCAGCTCAACACTACTAGAAGGTGAGTGTATCATTTGCTGGCCATATAATATGTGCTCTTCTATATGTTATGTTGTCATGTGCATTATTTGTTTTGCACATCTTCTTTAAATAGGATTACTTAGTGTCAGTGAAAATTAAGTGTAAGGCAACATGTATTGTGTTAGTGATGTTAATTATCATGTAGGACTTCTGAGTTTAGAGCAACTTTTCATTCATTCATATTTCATACTGAGTCCAAACATTATTCGTAAGTCAAGGTAGTTTTTAATGAGGTTATAAAACGTATGCTAACATGTTAGGTGTTACTTAGGACACAGTACAATTACATAGTAACACAGCATACATTAACATGCCATTTAATAATGTGTACATTTCTTTTTAGAACATCATGGTGATGAGGATGATGAGTATGATGAGGATGACGCCACAGAAGAGACTGAAATACAATCATGTGACCATGAAGAGGTGCCAATAGAAACTGTTGTACCGCCAAATCGTCCATCAACTTCCACATACGATGCAATTGTAGCTTCAGAGGGAAAAATAGTGGACGCAGAAAATCGTCGCCATTCAGACATGATGACAGTGCTGGAAAGGATGATTGGACTGCAGGAAGAAACAGTATCACAATTGGCACATCTCCACAGAGTCATCATTGAAGTGCCTAAACAGTTGCAAAAAATCAACACCTCATTCGAAGCATTAGTTGTTCAGCAAACACAAGCTAATTACTGGAGAATGACTAATGTACCACAATTCAACACCTCCCAGCCAGGATCTGTTCATGCAGGTCAGTTTTCACCACATTCATCTGATATTCATTCACCAGGCCCAAATGTTACCGGTCAAGTAGCAGACATTGCTGTGCAGGTTCCTGATGACATCCTACCGCTGCCATCTGTACAAATTCAGCAGCAGACACCTACAAAGGAGGCGACAAAAACAAAACAAGACACACATGAAACAGACCAACCATCACTTGTGCAGTGTCTACCAACTTGCTCACATGTGTCACTGGGCACAAGCCCTGTCCGTGAACAGTCACTACCCAAAAGCCCTGTAGGTGAGTCGCTGCCCAAAAGCCCTGTAGGTGAATCGCTGCCCAAAAGCCCTGTAGGTGAGTCGCTGCCCAAAAGCCCTGTAGGTGAATCGCTGCCCAAAAGCCCTGTAGGTGAATCGCTGCCCAAAAGCCCTGTAGGTGAATCACTGCCCAAAAGCCCTGTAGGTGAGTCACTGGCCACAAGCCCTGTAGGTGAGTCACTGGCCACAAGCCCCGTAGGTGAACAGTCACTGGCCACAAGCCCTGGCCGTGAAGTGCCAGAGGCCACTCAAAGTGGCTCTGTTGTGCCTAAGGTTGGTGGCAAAAGAAAAAGGAAAATTCAAGAGACAACAAGCAGGCCTGTTACTCGCTCGCAAAAGGAACAAAAAAAATAAATGTTATAATTCAGAAAATATGTGTTTGGCCTTGTT
The DNA here is from genome assembly GCF_040206685.1 of Ascaphus truei. Taxonomy (NCBI): domain Eukaryota; kingdom Metazoa; phylum Chordata; class Amphibia; order Anura; family Ascaphidae; genus Ascaphus; species Ascaphus truei. Next base: position 59,663,207 of record NC_134489.1, on the reverse strand, counting down.
TTGTTGACTTCAGATTATCTAATTACTATTGTATGTATGCTGAAGACTGTGTTGTTTCCAAACTTTCAACTATGTTCTTGTACACGTGAAGTTTTGGAAATGTTAACACTCATAATTAATTGTGTTATAAATATTTATGTTGTAATCGTCTGTTCAGTAATGGTCCACCAGGAGCCAGTTGCTAAGTTTAGAGAAGCTGCCATTGACTTTGCAGCAAAACATTGCATTTGGGTGTGTTAATTGATGTAAGAATTGCATATGCATATTAGTCACATGCAATTATTAAAACACCTAAGTAAGTGCAAACATCTTTCTTGTACGTGTACAGCAGGATTATGTGTAAATTATTACTTACCTTTGCCTTGCTTGGCCATTGTAATTTTGTCCTTTAATCAGTTGTGTGTTCGTTTCTATAACATCTCAGAATGTATAATAATATATATACACACACACACACACACACACACACACACACACACACACACACACACACACACACACACACACTGAGTGAGTGTGAGTGTGAGTGTGTGAGTGTGTATATATATATATATATGTATATATGTGTATATATATATGTATATATGTGTATATATATATGTATATATGTGTATATATATATATGTATATATGTGTATATATATATATATATGTATATATGTGTGTATATATATGTATATATGTGTGTATATATATATATATATATATATATATATATATATATATATATATATATATATATATATATATATATATATATATATATATATATATAGTACTATATAAACTGGTATACACAAACTAATACACTTCATGCTTCCTTGTGAAAGCACACTATTTTAATAATACAGGCCTAATGTTTGAGAAATATCCTAAGTATGAGACTCTAACAGTATTGTGCTTAAACAAATGTTTATTACTTCATTCAATCATGTTTCTCACCATTTAAATAGGTTTCATACAAGGTATACTTAATGCCATCAATGTTGTGTGTACTCCTGCAATATAAAAAAAAAAAAAATATTATATATAAATATATATATATTTTTATAAGAGATATATTTATATATATATATATATATATATATATATATATATATATATATATATACACACGTATTTAAACTCATGCAGACAGGGAGTTAACCAGACTTTCACATACACACAGAAATGTAAGCGGGGAAAAAACATTTCTTTTTGCAGGTGTGTTTTTACTGATATGCCTGGCTAAGAAATATTTTCACACACTGGTCTTTGTTAGTTTTCAAAAAAACACTATGTGAACGCATTCACAGTCTAGGGATGTTTTTCACAAACGAGATAAAAGAAGGAGAAATGTTTCTCCCACAGTCCCATATCACGAACCACAACTGTTAACCCAATTAGACAAACAAATCCAATTGGCGTTTGAAATAAGGAGTCAAAGTAGTTACTTTTGTTGACCTTGACAAGGAAAAACAGGAGTTTGTTAGCCATTCAGCACATTCATTTTGATGAGCAAATAACACAGACCTGCACACAGCTTTTGTGCTACTCAGACATGGCTGATGAATTCGTTAACAATATTAATCCCCTTTTAGGGTATAAGTACATGATCTGTGAAGCCATCTTGAACAGTCGCGGACAGAAAGCAAGCACACGCCAAATCGATGATTTCATTCGAGCAAAATATCCTTATTACCAAGACCGTAAGCATGCACGGAATTTTAATTCCTCAATAAGATTCACTTTATCAAGTAATGACTTTTTTGAACGTGACCAGGATAAGCTACAACACACCTATGGTTTCTGGAAGATTGCCCCGGAAAAACAATTTCTCCTGAAAGACGGCACTTATATTGTCGTGAAAGGCATATTTATTCCTAATGGCAATAGCAATGTATCCGCTACTACTGATCCGTTTGAATCGATACGTGCTGCAATATCTGCAGCCTCCATTCCTGAAACCCACATTGTACAAGAACAAAAGTACTATGATTATGTACCAAGCCTTTCAGCTGAAATTGCATTGGAATGGGAACCGGAAGAAATGAACCTACCTCCCGACCAATTATTTGAAGAAAGCAGTGGCGATTCCTATGAGCGCATCCTGGAGGAGATATGTGCCATACTGGATTCAGCGGTTGGGTTAAGCGTGGATGAAAATGGCTTGCATTTCTGGAGCGACCAGTTGCAGCCAGGCGAAGAGTTAATTCTAGAAGAATGGTAAATATAACAATCGTTATGCGTTGACTCTGCGTTTAAATTTTTTTTTTTTTTGTAACCACCATTTTCACTTTCAATGCGTGGATACAGCGTAACATTGCAGACTGCATAACATGTAGCGATCACAAACAAATTGTTTCCTAATACAATATAGTAGGACCTGAAAGAGTAGTACACATTGCTGACGGAATAAATATACGTACTTTCCTATCCCTTTAAACATATTAGCAACATTTTACCATTACTCTAACACATACCTGTTTTGTTATCATGCAACATCTACAACATTGAAAACCGGGTCCACCACGTATGACGTGGGACCCTTGTCATGGGCCAAGGCGTCCTTAAAAAGGATTAGTGATGTAAGTCCCGCCCCCAAGCGACGTGCGCGCCTCAAAGCCTATTGGCTGTCATGTTTTGTTATAGTAACGGTAACTGCAGTGTGTGATGCGTGCGGCTCAGTGTTTGTAGGCGTACCCTGGGCGTTAGCCGAATGTTAATTGAGTGGGAGGAGTGTTAGCGTGCGTTTCACGCTGGCTTAACATGACGTCACACGTATTGCATTTGCGCATTGTGTTATCGGCCGTGCTTTCTGTTCAAACACGTCTGTTTAAAAAGAATACAGATGTACTCGTTTAGAACGAATGTAGTTTCGTCTTCATTGTATTTGAAATAAAGATGTTATGTTTACTGGTATTTTCAACATGTATTGAACGCACAACGTACGCTTTGTTTTGCGCATGCGCTAACAGTTAGTGGAGCCAAGCGTGAAGTGCGTGCGCACACAAAGATGTGCGCGCACATCTTTCAGTATACAGGCAACGTTCACTTCTTATACATAGTTATGCCTGCTACAAATTTAAAGAAACATTACATACTGATGAACAGTTTTACTTCTAACATATAAGTGACTGACGTGTGTATGTACACAATCATATAGAGCTGCGTAACGCGTTGTCACGGATGCATATCTAGTAAGGTGCCATCTTTGACCATCATGTGTTTGCTGTATTTCAGAGATGTCGGGGAAGATACAATCGGATCAATGTATGATTTCAGAAGAGTCTACCTTTATATGAGATGATTGTGAGGAGGAGCCACCGACTACTATACTACATATGGAACTAATTTTATATTGCTTGCAGCGCTTATTAACAAACAATTAAAAATGTGATACCCTTATGCCTATATTGCATAAGCACTTAATTAACATAATGATGTTGCAAAAGAGTGCCTCATGAATTTTTATTGAGTGTTCTTTAATGACTACTAACATTTTATGACATGGTGTGTTTTATATATAACAACCATTCCCACTCTGCTAACACATTTGTGTATTCTAATATGTAATGGAACGTATGACTGTCGAAACTATGTAACAATAATAATAATAATATGAGCATGTTCATGTATAGGGCTGCTAGTTGTACGCAGCGATTTACAGACACATGTTTCAGCCTGAGGTCCCTGGCCCGTGGAACGTACAAATGTTTTTTTGCCGCATGAGGCACAGGGAGATAAAGTGACTTGGCAAAGGTCACAAGGAGCCCACACCGGGAATTGAACCAGACTCCCCTGCTTCAAACTATCAGTGCCAGTGTGTGTCTTTACTCACTGAGCCACTCCTTCTCCCAATGTAAAGGACACTTACAACCAAGTAGCCATTTATTTTTAAAATCTCTTGTTACATGGGTATGTAGATAAAATGGTTTGGGACTGTAGCAAATAATGTTACTGGCCAGATGTTATGGTCCCCTCCAATGCATGATGTTCTGAATATGACATCACCATCATGTTATGAAGTACGTTTCTGTGTATATTTCATTAACCTAACTAACTATAGTTTACTGTGTTTATTAATCGTTTAGAAATACATAGTATAGTCAATATGATGATATAAGCTACCATAATAAAGCTGGTGTTATCATTTGTCGGTGTTATACATGGATCCTACACCAATTGATAGAGACACAAACAGTTGTCTTAAAAAGTGTGTCTATGCTAGTGATGAATGTGCTCCCGTAAGTAAACAAATAAGTACAGTTATCCCCTTTTCTCCAACCACCTCTATATTACATTAATGGAAATTATAAGGAAACATACATAAAATGTGATGAAATGTGAGTAATCATTTTGTAATACAATGCACATGAAAGCTCAAGAGTAGCTAAATGCATATACATGATACAGAAAGTACATATATGTAACATTTGTGTTTAAACCAATATGTTGGGTTTTTAGTTCCAATAATTATAGGAAGATTGAGGTAGGCACATCTTATGAGAGATGTCAGCAAATATACATACCATGATCAGTCATACTGGAGATATACCTATAATGCAAAGGAACAATATATAAATTGCAAACATTGACATGCCATCTTCAGTACCGTAAACAACACAGCAAAGTGTGTATTTGGTGTTAAATGTACAACACCATGTATATTTCATGACATTCAAAATGTAAATCAGCCTGGTGTACACATCATATGGATGTACATGTTACACTGCACCAATAACATTGTATGTAAGCATACTAGAAGCATGAATGATTATGGGCATAATATGTGTTTTGTCTTAGCATAAGGAATAACACAATGCTAAAATATTATTGCTTTGTTACCCAAGTTGTATTCACATACACACAACTAAAGTACAATTGAAGAGGGATTATATAACCTGTGCAACAATAACATACCGGTGCCACATCCCTTTGTGCACACAGCAGAGAAAAGAAAGGTGTGCAACCCATATTCATCTGTGTCCTAACAGAAGGTTATATAAAGAAACATTATTGTTAATATAACATAATTAAACTATAAAAGTAGTACTAGGAACATATGAGTTTGTACTTACAAGAAAAAAATGAATTGATGAGATTCTGTCGTGTCTGGCCACCACTGGCTGTTTGTTCATTTTCAGCAGCTACATGGGTGGGATGCTCGTCTACCAAAGCCTCAGCTAGGTCTGACTGTACATTGTGCCTGAGTGCAACATTGTGCAAAATGCAACAGGCAAGGATAATATCAGACACTTTTTGAGGCTTGTATAGAAGAGCCCCACCAGTTCTGTCCAGACACCTAAACCTGGTCTTGAGTAGGCCAAATGTCCTCTCTATAACAGATCTTGTAGATATATGGGCTGCATTGTACCTGTCCTCTGCTTCAGTTTGAGGGTTTAGCACCGGAGTCAAGAGCCACGGCCTAATTCCGTATCCTGAGTCACCTATAATGAATGGAGCACACATAAGCTGACATTAGTGATCAAATTGTACAATGCCAACATTCCTAAATCAACATGTGTTTTGTGTTAGAACATGTAAATATGTACTCACCCAGCAGCCAACCAGGTTCAAAATGTCCCTCTTCGAACGCATGGAAGACTGAAGAGTTCCTCAGGATAGAGGAATCGTGACTGGAACCAGGGAACTTGGGTACCACATGCATTATCCTCATCGTGGCATCACATACCACCTGTACATTGAGTGAATGGTAGTGCTTCCGATTGCGGTACACATGCTCACTCTGACTAGGTGCAATCAAAGCAACATGTGTGCAATCGATTGCACCCAGCACACATGGTATCCCTGCTATATTATAAAAGCCAGTCCTGACTTCCAGCCACTCTGTCGCCTCTGTAGGAAAATGAATATAATTCCTAGCGCGTCTATTGAGTGCATAGAGAAACTGGGTCAAGGCCCGCGAGAATGTAGATTGCGAGACCCCGCCCACTATGCCCACAGTTGTCTGGTATGACGCGGAAGCAAGATAATGTAATGAGCACAGCATTTTAACAAGCCCAGGGACTGCACGACCTCTGGCTGTGAAAAAATCTAAATCCCCCCTTATCTCCTCATAAAGAGCTAAGATTGCTGCTGAACTCAAACGATAGCGACTTACAATCTCCTCCTCACTCATCCCATCTAACAGGGTTCTCTCCCTGTACAGACGCGGACGAGGCACAAGTTGTCTCCTCTGTCTTCTCCTCTGATCTCCTGTCCCTCTACCTGTCCCTCGGCCTGTCCCTCTCCCTGTCCCTGTCGTATCCGCGTCACTGTCACTGTCCCTCGGTGTGTCCCTCCCTTGCCCTATATGATTGTCTTCATCATCAAGCATGTCATAGAAAAGAATGTTCCTCCGTCTCCTAAACATTCGCAACATTTTGAAATGAGTAGCTGTGAATGAGCAGGTAATGTGCGTCCTTTAAATAGGTATGTGATGATGTCAGGTGACATAGTAAAATGCAAGGTGTTACATTACCATAATAAAGTACTTCTGTGGCAAGCTGTGTGCACTTGTTGTTCTAAGTATTTGTTGTGTGTATTCTGCAGGGAATGATGATATTTGGCAATGATGTGACGTGAAGCTTTGTACAAAGATTGCTTGCAAATAAATAGTTGCATGTGCAATGCATGTAACACTTGTGAACGCAAGAGTCAGTCATATAATGAGACAAAAAGGCTGAGATTGACGTGGGAAAAGTTTTGTGTAACATGTGTAATTATCCATGTTATTGTGACATGTTGGCAACAATGAATAGTCGTGTGCATATGCATGCATTTGTGTAAGGAGGATAGTTGGTATAGAATGAGTTTACAAGGTGTCCCAATGATGAATTACTGTACATGTGTGTATAAGTTAGGTTGAAGTGCTTGTAATGCAACGGTTACAATGTAAACATGCAATGTGATTGAGCGTCCAATAAGTGACGTCATGAAAATAGGGAGGACCCAAAAGTATATGTAAACATGAGAAGACAGATGTACATGAACGTTTAAAGATGCGTGTCACATTACAAGCATTGTGTAATGTAAAGGAAGATGAATATACTGTGTATGAGTGACATGTGTGACATGTGTGACATCATGTAAATAATTGTCGCTGAGTTGAGTAAAATGTGTGATATGATGTGAGGTTCTCCTTTAAGAGTGTAGTATAGTATTTTCCCTTGCCACATCATCACATGATGAGTAATGTGACCCGCAAATGCTGAAAACATGTAAAAGTCGAATGTTATGCAAATAAGACACATCAGCTGTGACACAATGCAGGGAATGCCCCCACACTGTAATGCAAATCCCCCTTGTATTGTGAGCAATGAAACGTAAACAGTACTATACTGTTATACGTCCCCGCTCCATTGACTTCCATTGATGTACAGAAGATTTTTTTTTTCTAAGTGCCGTTCCGGCAGCCTTAGCGATCGTTCTCCCGTCCAAAATGCCAACTTTAGTTGGCGGGAGAAATCGGCCATAACATCTCAATTTCGTAGTGCCGATCAGCCCCGATAAGCTGTTTTTTTTTGTTGAATCCAGCCGATTTAAAAAAGTGGCGATCAGTGTCGAAAACAGGCTTATCGGCAGGCGACTGGCCATAACCAAATTATCGGCTCCGAAACCTGGCGATATGAAGCACTTATCGGCGCTTACTGAATCTCAAACCCAATTTTGGCTATAACATGGCCATATTTCCCTTATCAACGCTTACTGCATGAGGCCCTAAGTCGGATATATTCATAGCTGAACTCTATTTAAGGGTGAAAACAATAACATGCTTAGTATTAATAGAAATAATCAATGTGGCCCACGCTCCTCTTACATTCCATTCATTCTGTGAGGTGAATGTTGGGAAAGTATTATAGCAATATTGAAAGTTGAAAGAGTACAGCAACAGCTACTACAAGTGTAATATTTTGTAGCTTTAAGTATTTACAGCAGGATAAAAACACTGATACTTCTGACATAGAGGCAGCGAATTGACAAGAAAGTAAGGTTATAGGCAATGCCAGTGGCGAATTTCCCATTAGGCCTTGGGCTAAGGCGGCAAAATTTGGGGATGACAATTTTTCATTTTTTTACCCATATACACAGGGACCGCCCTATTCTCTTCCCCACTGATTGCTGGAGGAGATCATGGGGCCTCTGTAACGGTATCTTACTGTCTCCTTCGCGCCGCCTAAGTTAGCATTGTGACATCAAATGGCGATGTTGCCATGGCAACGTGACCTCACACGGTGTTGTGTTGTCATGAAAACACGTTGTGACATTACTACGGTGGCCCTGGCGGCAAAAAAGTAAGCGCCTATGGGCAACAAAATTGTAAAGCTGCCATTGGGAACTTCACATGTGTTATGGATACCACACAATCCTGAAGTGCAGCCTTCCCTAATAGGACTTTAAAGATTTGTGTTTAAAACTACATATGCGGTGTTTGTTGCAGATTTAGTTTTTTTGTGTTTAAAAATATGAATATATAACAGTGCAACAACATACCTATTTTTGAATAACAAATATTTCTGAATCATATTGTATGAAATGTTATTGCAATTCCCAACGGTGATTGTTTCTTTACGAATGTGTCTGCATGGACATTCTCAGTGTCGTAACATTTCCCACAGTAATCACCAAAGCATTGATGTCATATTGTTTTTTTTTTTAATTTATTTTTTATCCCTTCACTGTTGCAATGTTTTATCTAAACAAAATACATATATTTTTTTATATATATGAAACGTACTTTTGATCCAGCGGCCTTTCGAGCAAACTTTATCGAATGTGTGTGGTTTTGTAAGGCAAGAATGTGTTTTAGGCGTAGTCTATAATGACATGCATAGTCATTTTGACTGTTCTCTGTATCCATGTGTGGAAGATGAGAAAAATCACGTATCTTCATTTAAATCTTTTCATGCATTTGAGGCCAGGTCAGCTTTGTTTTTAATGCTGTAATAACAAATAGTTTAGAGATGTTAGTACCAACAGCTGTTAAATCTGCTAATGAAAAGGTCTATTGTGCAGAGATTTCACTGACAAGGGCAGAAAGAAAAGCCTTTTTGTTACTCTAGTAGCAGAATGGGCTGAACATTGTTTTAAAAATACCTGTTGAATTTTCTTTCACAATGGAAATAGTGCCTAAGTCATTATTAATTATTTGATGAACAAGGATAACCTTTGTTTTTATCTAATTCATGGTGCTGATTTTAGAACTTTCGATTTCAAAGTTCTGGAAAAATAAGTTTTACGAAAGGAAGTATTGCTTCTTTTTGAAAAAATGTTGGCCCTTCAAGAAATCCCAAAGAACTGGAACTACAGTAAAGTACAAAAAAATATAACTTGGCTGGCAAAATTAAACATTTTTTTTAACACATTAGAAGGGTAATGCATGCACACTGTAAAAAAAAAAATATTTTTAAAAATAAAAGTAGTTTTATTAAAGGAAAGTCGTGGGCACATTGACACAAAAGAATTGGAAACATGTTAGGGTTACCTTTGGCGTAATCGGTTTCACTTTTTTACAAATGAATTGCTAAACAATTTAAAATGTTTAGTTCGATTTTATTTTTAAACGGGCAACTTCTGCTGTTTCATACTGTTTGTCGCTTAATGTTGGTTTAAAACGACATACCTGCCTCTCATTTGATTATTTCTAGGGGAAAAATAAACGCATGCAGACTGAGTTTCAGTGAAGTGAAATGTGTTGTCCAATAATAAATTATGAAGTGTTAGCTGGTTAATAAATTTGTGTTAAGGGATAATTAACAAGAGTGACTAACATTGGTAACATAAAAATCCACAAAACCAGTTCACTTTCATAGCTTTCGATTTTTTGGAATAGGACTCTACTGTTTTTTTTCCCCCCCACAAGGGGGAAGGTATTACTTGTAAAAAAGCAGTTTTGGACAATAGTCCAATATTAATAAATGGCCCTGAATTAGTAAAAAGTTCAAGGGTCAATGTTGAAATGTCAGGGTTGGTAAATCCAAATGGAAGCAATCAAATCGTTGGAGTCTTGGCAGTTTCTTATGCATGAACCAAATCCAACAGAAGGAAAAAGTAGCTCACAAACCATATTGTAATACTATAACAGATACTTAATTACCATAGTAACTTAATACTATATACACACCCATATGTTGCTCTAATTGGGTACACCCCATAAAAAGTCAAACAAAACTGAAGCGGACCTGTCATTTTCAGAGACACCGAAGAAACCCACTAACTCCCGGCAAATACTCTGTTTCAGGACCTTTCCAATCTCCAGTTTGTAACATTGATTTTAAGTGAATACTAACCAGTACCCCTCTTAACCCCTTTGGTGCCATCATGTTCAGTGCCACCCAAGAGGGCGGCCCTTATGTATGCTGTACAACATGGCCGTTTGCTTGTTTACTATATATGAGACTATATGCCGATCACGAACTACACGGAAGGGGTGGGGTGTAGGCCCTTCATTTCCGCTTCAAAGAGCAGTAATGTGATCCATCAGTGCTGGGTGGTTCGTGGCCACGGAGGTGGCAGGACCGTCGCATTGAAGGGGTTAGTGGTTTTTAATCACTATTGTGAATACATTCATATATTTGTAATTTCGATTTATTAAAACTTATTGCACTATGGATGCGCGTAGTTTCCTTGCTTTTGAGTGTACTTATGTCTCTTATTTTGAGAACACATTTTGGTTACGTTGGCAGACTCGCCTTGACTCAGTGCATCTTATTTATTAAGCTGCGATACAGCCAATTGATTTACAATTTTTTTTTCTGATCTTGCTGTGGTCGGCAGCATTAGAGGGGAGTGCAGAGGCAGGACAGCCAGGTATTTAAAAGGTAGCATTTACCACTGCACATTGTTGCACTATCTGTTTTTCCCCAGAATATCATTTATTGCTCAACAAATTTGAACAAGCCGTATCTGCTTCTGGAACACAACAGCCTTCCATGCAGCTACTTCCTGCAACTCTAGCTGCCTGCCCCCCATTGTTGACAGCTTTTCACAGCTACCGCTGCCTTATTTCTGCTCTTCGCAGCAGCTATATTAGCATTACTGCTCTTAACCATATGTCTGCCCCATCTGCTTCAGGGGACCAGAAATCTGAGCAGCCACAGCTCTACTCTCGGGCTACTAAGCTCAAGAAAGTAGCTGCACAATCCAAATATTGTGCTTCCTGCGATATCGAGTTACCAGCCTCTCATCCTAAGAAGCTGTGTACGGGTTGCGTTAAGGAAAATTATGGAAGATGCTCTTCCTTTAAATAACTTGTTTTGACTGGACGAAATCCTCTCGTGCAATCTTTTGCAAAATTAGGATCCCAGGGTAATCTCAAATGTTCCAGATCCTAAGTGTGGGTGGACTTCAAAGATTACTCTCTTGAACTCTCTGGTCTGACCTGCCTTTTCTGAGCTGGGTAAGGAGTTCACCAAAGGGGGGGAGATCCAGGAAGAGCTTAAATGGATTCCATCGTAAGATTAAGAATATGCGCACCACATGAAACATTGACCACCCTGGGGAGCTCAGTCTTGGATCAAGCGTTTCTGGACCCCAGGAAGTCAGCTATTTTCTTCCCGGTTCAGAGCTCCATTCAAGGCACTATCGGCTTCCAAATGGAAATTGGCAGAAATAATGTAATGTAAATTTTCCAGGAAGAAGACTGCAAAATGTGGAGTCATCCTCCTAAAGGTAGATGCGGCAATTGCATGGATAGCAAGACTAACAACTATCCCTCTAGAACAGGGGTGGGCAAACTTTTCGGTCTGCGCCCTCCTGCCTGCTCGCCCCCCTCCTTACCTTATCTCCTGAGTCAAATGATGCCGGGGGGTCACATGTCACCATGGCAACACGGCAGGGTCATGTCGAAGGGAAGTTGGAGAGGCCTTGTGCGATCCCACAGCATTTCATTTAAATGCCTTGGGGAAGAGTACAGGGCCTCTGTAACCGCCTTACCCCCTCTGGAAAATATTGCGCCCGCAGTTTGCGCACCTACTGTAGAAGATGTTTCCTCTTTTAAAGAACCTATGGAGTGACGTATTGAGGGCATGTTACTAGAGTCCTGGGAGCACCGGGAACAACTTTCAAAACACCGACTGCCATGGCCAGTGTGAATCTGGATCTCCAATTTGGAAGACCGTATTGAAGCAGGGACTTCCAAACAATGATTGTTGCAGCATTTTTCAAACTTGATGCCATTGATTCCCCGTGACTCATCCATGGATGTCATCCGACTTGGTGAGCTCCTCAGCGTATGCAGTAGATAGCAGGCGGGTGCTGTGGTTAAAGCCTCGGGCACCAGACATCTTACAAATATAAGTTAGTATCCCTGCCTTTATGGTTCTTCTCTTTTTGGAGAAGCTTTGGGTAACATCCTTACCAGGTTCTCTAGCACAAAGGGACAATTCCTGCCACAATAAAAGCTGTACAACATACTTTCTGAGACCACCAAGATGTAGTTTTCAGGAGGACAGAGCCTACAGACCAGGCACTTTTAACAGAAACTGGGATGTTCAGCCTCTAAATTCGCAGACACTTTTCAGGGCCCGGCATAGATCGAACTTCATCCAGGGCAGCCTGAAGAAGTAGAACTCTTGAACATTTGTTTTTGCCCCAGTTATTAAGCATGTGGCAGTTGGGGACAGACTGGCAAAGTAGCTCAACCATTAGGTCCATACTACAGGTGATTCCTGGGTCCTCCAGCTCATAGAACATGGTTACACCCTATTATTCCGGTCAAGTCCTGGCAGCCTCTTCAGGGAGTATCGCCCGCGAATAGACGAAGTGGTAGAATTAAGGCAGGCCATTCAAGATCTTTGACAACTCTGCCATTCAACCAATACTGCAATATCAGAGTGGTCAGGGCTTTTAGTCACTGTTTTTTGGTTCCCAAATTAGGGGCATATAGCAGTAATAAACCTAAGAAGGGTCAAGAAGGATTCAACGCTTGAAAATTGAGTCCTTAAGGACGGTAATGACCGGAGTTCAAGAAGGCGATTACTTGGCATCGATCTGAGACACAAATATATCCATATCCCGATTCACAAGGCTCATTGCAAATTCCTCCGCTTTGGTGTAGAGGGCAGACACTTCCAGTTCAAGTACTAACTGAAAGAAAGAAGCGCTGACAGTCTCATGGTGTAGAATATTTTAGAAGTTTTTATGAATGAAAGTAATCTTATGCACTTACAATGTTTCAGCTTTTAACATGTAACTAATCAATTATGTAGCCAGTGGGGTATCTTTCAGTCGGTGTGAGGTCTGGGGGTCTCCAAGGGTGGCATCTCGGATTGCCGCTCTAGCCTATTCCAATGCTGCTTTTACCCACCCGTTGTCTTTTGCTTCACTCTCACATTCAACGTTTGCTGCTCTTTTTTGAAACACTGTACGTCTTTGGCTGCAATGTCTGGTATTCAATGTGTTTTGTGCAATGTCAACACTAAGGCCTCGTCCCCAGTGATCGTGACGGCGTGTGTGATGCGAATAAAGAGCCGGCCCTCTATGGTGCCAGCCACAGTCCATGCGTGCGGGGGCATGCTCAAAGCGCGATGGCGCGACCACATTTCCAAAAGACAAATTTCTTTTGGCGCAGCGACCGAGCAATGGCTACATCATGGCGACTTAGCCAATGAGGGCAAATAAGCCGCACCTCCACTACGAAGCGAGTAATCAGAAGTCCACTGATTGCTGCAGAAATGGGTGGACGCTCCGCCAGGCGCTCAAACACGTTCGCACATTGGGCCCGTAGGCTTAGTCGGGGGTTTGGCGACAACACCTCGGACGTACACCAAAGTGATGGCAGTGATAGCAGCGAAACTTTGCCAAACCAGGAAATGTCATGCTTTGTCTAGATGATTGGCTGTTCAAGGTTCCCTCAGAACACCTGGCCCAACTTCATGTCTAGTTGGTTCGCAATGAGCTGGAGGACCCCTGATAAGAAACTTGAAGTGCAGTATAATTCTTGATCAAACTATTACATTTCTTGGGGTCCTATTCAATACTCAACAGTGTATAGTATTGTTACCCATTTTGAAAGTTACCAACATCATTTGGGAAGTTCACTCTTTCCTAAGGATCAAACATCTGTCGCGCCTACAGTTTATGCACCTCATTGGGCTCCTAAACTCCGTTATAGATATAGTTCCATGGGTCTAATTCCATGTCGGATGACCACAGGTCAATTTTATGACGCAGGAGTACCAAGTTTCCCACATTAGTACAGAATTGATCTATTGGCTTCCATAAGACAGTCTGCTTTGGACCCGTGGAGAGCCTTCAAAAAGGCATGTCCATGACTCCCTACACATGAAACCTCCTTACCACCGATGCCAATCTGACGGGATGGAGGCCTTATGCCAAGACATTTCGGTCCAAGGCTAGTGGTCACAAGCAGAGAACAAATTACCCATCAACGTCCTGGAAATAACCGCAGTATTTTACACTATTCAGAGAATGAGTCGAGCCTTGAAGGACCTGCTCAGGGTTTTGTAGGACAATGTCACAGCTGTAGCCAACAGACAAGGGGGCACCCAAAGTATATGCTGAGGTCTCAAAGATTTTGATGTGCGTAGAGAAGTCCCCAACTTTCAGCAACCTACATTTTGGGAGACAAGTGTCAAGGAAGACTTCTTGAGCAGGCAAGTAGTACTACCAGGAGAATGGGAATGTGTCCGCAGGTATTTTATGAATATAGTACGTTGATGGGACCTGATGGCATCCAGAGCAAACAAAAGGATTGCTTACTTTGGCTCCAAGATGGCAAGATCACGAAGACCAGAGTCTGGGATGCCATGTCATTCTTATGGACATTCCCTCTCGTGTTTCCTTCCATTCCTTAACTCAAGATTGTGATGAGCAAAGTCCGGTGAGACAGGGCGAATGGTATATTAATAGCGCCCCATTTTCCCAGAGGGGCATGGTTCGTTGACCTAAAACTTTTACATGGATGCTTCCTCCACTTTCTGCCCTGCTGATACAAAGGCTAATTCTCAATCCCAATCCATTTTCTTCCATTGATGGTTTAGAGGTTGAGGTGATCTGAGAGTAATGAATTTTTCATACCAGGTGATTAATACTTTAACACCAGGAAACATGTCAAATCGGCTACAAATTACAGAATATGGAAGATATTCACAAAGTGGGGTCACAATCAAGAGGTTACATAGTAGATGAGGTTGAAAAAATACATACGTTCAAGTTCAACCTTTGCTAAATTTAGACAGATTCTTTATTTTATATTTGTGCTTACAGTATATTGATCCAGAGGAAGGCAAACAAAAAACCCCAGTGAAATATCTGATATCTCATAAGGGGAAAAATAAATTCCTTCCTGACTTCAAATATTGGCAATCAGATTACTCCCTGGATTAACATCCTTTCCATGTTTACTTATTTGGTATATCCCTGTACACCTTTCCTTTAATTTTTATTAGAAACATATCTTTTGTATCTGCTACTACAGTCTCCATGGGTAATGAATTCCACATTTTAACTGCTCTTACTGTAAAGATCCCTTTCTTTTGTTGCTGGTGGGAAAAAAGTCCTTTCCGCCAACCTTAAAGCAATATCCTACATGTTTTTTTTTTTTTTTTTTTTTTTTTTTTTAAATCAGTTCTGTATTATGAGAAAATATTTGTAGCATTAAAAAATAAATGTTTTAAAGAACTCTTTTGAATGTTTCTAATGTAGGAAGCATTTCCAAAGTGACCACCCCTTCACCTTCGGATAGGCTCTGGCTCTTGAGCCCTCGCCTCTCTCGCAGTGAACCAATTGTATCTACAGTAGTAACTGCCCAGTCAATCATATTCTAGGAACTACATTGCCCAAAATGCTGTGCAAGATTTGAATTAAATAACGCTGAGCAAGCAAATCTATTAGTCGAATACAGGAGAACGGATTGATCTGCAGCTTAGCTAATCGCTTGTCAGTGTTCAGATTGTATTGATCCCCATATTGAATGGGGAAAAATATATATATATATATATATATATATATATATTAAAAAAAATAGCAGCTTTAAGGGATGACCCCCGTGTTATTTGTACTGCCCTTGGCTTGAACAGTTGTTTTGAAAGCTCCTTACTGCCCCCGAGTATATAGATATCATATCCCCTCTTACACTCTCCTTTTCTAATGTAAACAAATCTGTTAGCTAGCTTCTCCTCATAAATCAGATTGGCCATCCCTTTTATTAATTTGGTGACTCTTCTCTGCACTTTCTCTAGTTCCATAATGTATTTTCTAAGGAGTGGTGCCCAAACTGTTCTCCATATTCCAGGTGTGGTCTTACTAATGCTTTATAAAAGGGCATAATTATGTTTACTTCCCTTCGATCCATTGCCATTTAATGCAAGATAAGATCTTGTTTGCTTTTGCAGCTACTGCATGACTTTTGGGCACTATTGCTAAGCCTGCTGTCTACAAGCATTCCTAAATCCTTCTCCATCAAGGATTCTCCCAATTTATCCCCATTTAATTTGTAATTTGCCTGTTTATACATTTGGGAAACAAGAATAACCTTACATTTATCTGTATTAAACCTCATCTGCCATTTACCTGCCCAGGTTTCCAGTCTCTCCAAGTCCTTTTGGAGAGAAATTACATCCTGATCTACCTTATATACTTTAGTGTGATTTTCAAAGATGGAAACTTTACTCTCTGCCAACCGTAAGGCCATTAATAAACAGGTTAAAAAGCAGTGGTCCCAGTACCGATCCTTGAGGTATTCCACTCACAACTTTAGCCCAACCTGAAAAAGTTCCATATATTACAACTCTCTGTCTATTCTTCAACTAATTTCAATCCAGGTGCAAATATTTTTAATTTATTTTGTACACGAACCAATTGTGTGGAACCGTATTAAAAGCCTTTGAAAAATCTAAGTAGACGACATCAACTGCATTACTCTGATCCATGCGACAACTCATCATTCTGTTTCTACAACTAGGGTTTCAAAAATGGCTCAATTCTGCTTCACTGAAGGTAGAAGTGTCCACATTAGGTGCCGTTAATAGAATTGCTCTAGATCCTATGGTCGCGAGATTCACCATGGCAACTATCTGAATCAAACCGCAGATAAAGGCTCCTATACCCTCATGGGATCTGAATTGGGGGTTTGAGACTTTCCCTTTGTTGGCTTTTGAACCTTTGAGTGACCTATTCATTTAAAACGATCCCCATCAAGACCGTATTTCTCACAGGAATCACTACAGGACACAGAGTTGAAGAATTGCAAGCGTTCTACAAGGAACCGTATTTCTAGATTCATCAGGATAAAATGGTCATGCAAACCGTTCTTCACGTGCGTGCTAAGGTGGTATCCGAATTTATGAATCAGGATCTTGTGATCCCTTTTTGCTCTCCAATGAAAACATATTACATAATCTGGATGTAGTTAGAGCATTTGTAGTCTGTATCCAGGTGGCAGCTGAGTTTAGGAAAACCTCAAGGCTGTTCGTTCTTTGTCAAGGTCCCAGAAAAGGTGAAATGGCCTCAGCCGCATCTATTTCAAGAATAATCACAACAGCCATCAGCGAAGCTTATACTTCTGTAGTGTCGGTGCCACCAGAGACTATTAAGGCTCATTCAACAAGGGCTATGGCAATTTGGTCGGAGAAAGCACAGGCCTCCGCGAGGCAGCAACATGGTCCTCCGTGCATAACTTTACTAAGCATTTATAGATCTCCGGGCCTCGGGTGATGCGATATTTGGAAGGAAGGTCTTACAAGACATAATTCCGTAGGCTACGAAGGATGTACCCACCAATCTATTTAACTGCTTTGGAACATCCCAGCTATTTGCCATGGAGGACACTGACGAGAATAGAAAATGTACCTACCAGTATTTCCGTTTTTTTAAAGTCCTCTATGGCAGCCTACTTCCCTCCCATTGTTTTTCTTTTACAGGTCTATTTTGGTGCATTTGTGCTTATTTTTAGGATCTTAGATAACCACGGAACACGCTGTACCTGTGTCGGTACTCCTGTCCTATCCCAGCTATGAGAAGTTATATCCCACTGTCCAATAAGTGACTGACTTGTTTTCTACAAAGCTGGGTTTTAGGATTTGATCACTTATTTTGTGTGTGATTATTTTGTCAAGGCAGAAGTTTTTTTCCTTATCTGTAAATATGTAGAATGAAATTGGTGATCTAGGAAAGCAATAGAAAGCTTTTAGGCTGCGTTTATAGTAGGAGCGCATGGCAACTGAGTGTTTGTTTGCACTGTTAAAAGGAGAAGTGGTGGACGCGCCACCAGGCTGGTTCGCCCTCATTGGCTAAACTGCTCACATGATGCGGCTGCCGCACACAAAAAAATTGTCTTTTGAAAAATCTGCCGCATGGTCGCTATTCATTGTGCTTGTGCACACTATGGCTAGCCCGATAGAGCTGCTGCACTTTGTTCGCACAGGGCGCGAAATCGCACGCGCTGTCGCGCCCACTATATTAGTGGCTGTAGGTGTATTTTGTGAGCATTTACTATGCTTTGTAGTTGATAAAGAAAGAATAGAGGCTGGGGCGCTCCCTTGTTTTTTAGGCTTGTGATGCAGCCTGTTTTGTGATGTGTAACCAAATAAAGGGTAGTGTATACTTGCCCTTGTTGTTTTCTGCAGCTGGACCTGTAGAGAAGATAAAGCCCGGAATCTTCTTAGAATTGCAGTGGAGACGGTGGGTTGGTCAGCGCACGGGTTTTTGCTCACAAGATGAAAAGAGAGAGGATAAAGAACACGTGATTAGTGTTTAGTTAGCCAGACAGTACATTATGCAGTGATAAAAGGTTGTCTCCTACAGTATTTAATAAAATGCTTGAATAAAAAACCTTGAATAAAAACTTTTTCATATGTTTAAAAATGGAGTTCTGTGATTAATTGAACTGATCTAAGGTTGGGGGTAGTGAGATAAAAAGGGGGGTAAGGGCGGGTGATTAGCGGGCTTCTATATAGCCTGCTATCTGACAGGGATAGTAGTGCTGGTTAGCAGAATATGGGGGGCAGTCTTACTTTATCAAAGTGCTGCCAGAAGCAATGAATAGCTTCCTCCTCCTCCCAATGGAGGCAGTATGCAAGTGACTTATCTCCCGGGTGCCCAATTTAGAGGAAAAAAGGGCCGAACACGGTGAGTAAGTAAAATAGAATTTATTGGGTGCAAAAAAACAGCAAACAAGAATAACACTCACGATACAGCTTGGGCAACAGCCCAGCTTCAGCCCGATCGTCCGTTCACGCTCCTCCGACCAGTGTGCCTCCCGTGATCGCGTCCGATGGCGGGACCGGAAGGGGAGGGCTTACCGGATGTCAGCAGGCTGGCTGGGTCCTTCAGGCAATGGGCTCCGGCAGGGAACTACGCGTTTCGCAGTGATGCTTCGTCAGGAACCTGACCTCACGGGAGGCACACTGGTCGGAGGAGCGTGAACGGACGATCGGGCTGAAGCTGGGCTGTTGCCCAAGCTGTATCGTGAGTGTTATTCTTGTTTGCTGTTTTTTTGCACCCAATAAATTCTATTTTACTTACTCACCGTGTTCGGCCCTTTTTTCCTCTAAATTGGGCACCCGGGAGATAAGTCACTTGCATACTGCCTCCATTGGGAGGAGGAGGAAGCTATTCATTGCTTCTGGCAGCACTTTGATAAAGTAAGCCCCCCATATTCTGCTAACCAGCACTACTATCCCTGTCAGATAGCAGGCTATATAGAAGCCCGCTAATCACCCGCCCTTACCCCATTTTTATCTCACTACCCCCAACCTTAGATCAGTTCAATTAATCACAGAACTCCATTTTTAAACATATGAAAAAGTTTTTATTCAAGGTTTTTTATTCAAGCACTTTATTAAATACTGTAGGAGACAACCTTTTATCACTGCATAATGTACTGTCTGGCTAACTAAACACTAATCACGTGTTCTTTATCCTCTCTCTTTTCACTTTGTAGTTGATAAACTCTGGTCTGTGGAAGACCATGCAGAACTTGCAATTCCCAGTTTTCCAAGCAATGTGATGTACAAAGGGTGTAAAATGATTAGGTGTCAGTTTTTGTCAGTAGTGGATTGTATATGAGACCTTTTGGCGGATGGGGAAATTGATTTTTCTTTTGCTGACTAGTCTGCCTGTGACCTTTCATCAATAATTTTGTGTGGGCTTTGTATCCAACTCTAACCTTGTATTATCATGTTATGACATTTTATATTTTCCTTTATTTTGACTTTCAACTACAGTACACACGTTTAATGTAATGTTTTTGTGTTTAAATCCCCTGTATTAAAAATGAAAATATTATACATGCAACTATTTTGGAAAACAGCTTTTAACATATCAATCTAAGGCCTCGTTCAGGGTGCCAGAGGCAGGAGTTGGAGGGCGGGCGGCAGTCTGCTGGGCGATGTGTGTTCATACTCCCCAGCAGACTTTTTCAGGAGTTGAGGAGGCGGGGCTACAGACGTGAGGTTAGGGATCGAAGTTGCAGTTTTGAAATCATTCTCAAGAATGATTTCATTGGCTGCCGAGGTCCCAGTGAAGCTGCTGCAGCTTCAAAAAACGACTTGGGTTGTTTATTGAAACTGTAGCCAGCGTCAACTCCGTACTTCGGAGACAGGGCAGCTGCTACCCTGACAACCAATATTCAATTTGAATACATTGTGTCCCACGGCAGCTCGCACGTAAGCACGCCCTTCCTCCGAAGCCAGCACCCTGAACGAGGCCTAAATGCTGATACTGTAGTTGAAAATCCTTGAGATGGACACTCCCATTTATTATTTAATTAAAAGTTTGTAGGGTGGGGGTGGGGGAGAGAACATGTGCACGATCAGGGAAATGGCTGCTCTCCGTGCAGGAGGGGATGGCGTGGTTGACTGAAGCAAACCATGCATACCAACACTTCTGAAATTGAACGCAGGCAGCACCAGAACGCCCCTGCCAACCATACCTAACAAATTAAAGAAGAGAAGTAGCTCAAATATTTAGGAAGCGGCTTGTGGAAAATGGCGGCTCCCAGTCACGCGCAGGAAACTCCGACAGGAACTCGGCCTCTGAAGGCGAATCCTCTCCCCTCTCATGAAGGGATATGGAAGGCTACATTAAAGAAATTAAATCAGTACTTCATGCGGAGTCTGACTATATGAAAGCCATAAAGGGGAAATCCATGCTATCTCAACCCACATCATAGAGATGAATTAGCACATAGAGGCCACAGGGCACACTCAGGAGGCTTGCTAACGACATTGCTGAGCTAGAAACATAAATCGGCACAATCATAGGAAATATGGAAGATGCTGACAATAGATCCAGACGTAATAACATAAGAATCAAATGTATCTGAGGAAGTAATGATCTACTTGACTCATCTCACGCCTTTTAACATCCCTAGTCCCTGATCTAACAGAAGAGCAAATCCGAAATGACAAAGCCCACATGTCCCCAAAGCCTAAAAACCTGATGGCTAATACACCAGAAACATTATTGTACTACTTCATTATTTCCGAACCAAAGAGGGAATCCTCAAAGCTGCTAGATCCTGAAGCCAAATCGAATTTGAGGAATTCCAACTCTTCCCAGATGTGGCTCAAGCCACGTTAGCTAAAAGACAAGAGTTCCGTCCTATTACAAATATCCTAAGGGAAAAACAGATCAAATAGATGGTGGTTTCCTTTCAAATTGCTGCTTTCCCACAATAAATAACACATTCCATGTTATTGTTTCACATAAAGAAGGTATCCTGATCTTGGCATTACCGGACCTGAATCCACCCATTCCAGAAACAGCCCGAGTGCGTAACAAGGCGTCGCCAAAACAACAAAAATCAGCCTGGTCCAATGTTACTGCAGCCAAGATCAAAGATAACTTAAACCTTTACAGTGTCTGCTTTTCGTCGGATGTTCCTGACCTGGCCCACCCCCTTTTCTCCTGGATTGATCGATACCTATGTTGGCCATGGGTCTTCCTGCAACTCTCTGGGCACTTAGGCCTGAAAAGTCTCGGCCCTTATTGTAGTTATGTTCATCCATGTTTGTGAACATTCTCCCCCACCCCCCTCCACCCAGGACTTATCTCTAGGCTGAGTCTGGACTTCAAGTCAAACCTCCCAGTTTGAATCCAGGACTAGACCCCTGAACTTAGTCAACTAATCTGTATTGGCTCGAGCCCAGCGTTGTCAAGCCATGGGGTCACCAAGGTTTGGTTTCCAGAGAGGTCAATATGATTGCTCAGGAGAATTTGGGGGAGTGGGATTCCTGGATACTGCTTAACCCATTGACAAAAGATTTTTCTTTCTAATCTTATCCCCATAACACCTACTCTAGAATTGATTACATTTTTATAGATTACAGTTTGAGTGGGAATCTCACTAGAGCTGATCATTTGTCCTCGGCGTGGTCTGATCATGATGATTTTCTCGTCATTGTAACATTTACATATAAGGAGAACCTAGCCGATGGATGTTAAATGAATGTTTATTAGCAAATTCGGATACAATAGCAGAGATCAGAGGAATTGGTGCAATATTTCAAAATCAATTCCATACTGGATGTGCCCCACTCCACCATCTGGGAAGCCATTAAGGCTGCGATTCGGGGTAAACTGATAGCTTCATCTTCCTGGAAGAGGAGAAAAAAACAAATTGAAAATATGACCCACAGACGACACCAATTAGAAACACTCCACAAGAGCAACCCAACAAAACAAATATTTCCAAATCTCACATACAAGAGGAGAATTTAACCAATTTTTCGCCTCTAGAGCAGAGAAGGCCATGCGCTGGATAAAGATAGACACAAGGTGAGGGAGTGGTTGTTTGGAAGACACAATGGATAAACGGCAGCCCATCCATAATGTGGCAGTTGTGGGTGAAATGATAGAGTATAGGTGTAGGTGCAGGGACGATTGGATCTTTAGCAGGGACAGGAGAAAGAGGGACTTAATAGCGCAATATGTAAAAGAAACTTTAATACATCATGCACATATAAAATGGTCCTTCTGGATGCACACTCACATTTGTCAATGTCATTCGAGGCTGTCATGCGCTGGACAAAAAGTTTTTTGACAAAAGTAATAAAACAGAAAAATGAGTTAAACAATATTCATCTAGAATCCAGAGCATCCGCTCCAAAAAAGGCAATATAATCCTGAAAGTATTCGGAGCCGTGAAACCTCTATGCAACCCTTTGCAATTTAGCGGAGGGGCGTGGAGATGTCATGAGATCTCAGTTGTCTACAGATATCGATTAATTCCTAACAAAATGTAATCTCAGAAAACTCCTGAACATGTTACATCTTTAGGATCTCAGATTACGTGTCTGGAAATTTCCAACGCAATAAAATCTCTTTAGGAGGTAGGACTCCTATTTGGACTGAATTTTTCAATCTCTACTATAAAAAAATGTGCTATAGTGCTTACAACAATTTACCACATTGTTTGATAACCCTTTAATAACCCTTTAATACTGTCCTGCTTTACATTGGAGGATAATGAAGCATTATTTTGATTTGTTGCCTAATGTAGTTGTCATGGAAAATAAAGCATTTGCTAAATGGAATTCACCCAGCATAATTTCCTTTATTTCTAAGATGGTACACTTGCCCAAACCCTCCACCCGCCTCGATTCTAAAACAGTGTGGTTGTGATATTCTCTCAATTTTATTAAGTCATGTTGACTATCTTGAGTGCATTGTAGTAGTAGTAGCTGTAGTAGTAGTAGTAGTAGTAGCTGTAGTAGCTGTAGTAGTAGTAGCTGTAGTAGCTAATTAATTCCAAATGCCCATGGTTTGCCTTTTTTCTCTTGAATTTCAAACCTTGAATCGCTACTTAATTCAAGAAAAATTATGGGTTCAGTGATGCATACAAATGGGCAATATTTGCTAAACCTATCCTGAAACTTGAAATTTTGGGATTTTTAAATGTTGACATATAGCTTGTGAAAAAAATAAGATGATGAACAATTAACCACTGTATTGGACCAGTAAACCAGTGTACGCTGCGGTCCCAGTCAGCACTGTAGCACACGCGCCCGGCGGGGGGGCCGGCGCGTGCACAGCGCTGTACCGCGATCTGCAGTCCTGGGAGAGTTTGCGATGGAGGGAGCGTGGCGGGGGGTTTGCAGGGGCGTGGCCATGACCTCACGCAGCTGGTTCACCCTTATTGGCTGAACCGCTGGCGGGGGCGGAGTCACGTCTCCGTCACAAACTCGATGTCAGCGTCTTTGAAAAATCTTGTCGTACCGCGCGGCTGCACCTTCCACGCAAAGGTGCAAACTGGGCTCAGCCCCATTGAGGGGCGGTGCTTGTACGCACAGCACACGCCTCAAGCACTGGGACCGCATCCTAAAAGCTTTCAAACCTCAGGACTCATCTGTAGGCATGGCAAGTTTTCCAAACAAGATTAGTTAAAAATGAAATGGTGTCTTTAGCATTAAGAAAAGGTGTCTGCCAACAGGTGTGTCTGTGTGTCTGTGTGTCTGTGTGTCTGTGTGTCTGTGTGTGTGTGTGTGTGTGTTGTAAAGCTTGCTGTGCAAACTATAATTATTGCTAATTACATACCATCATTTCCATGATCTCATCCAAAATGGCATTCTATGGTGTATCTGCTTTAATGATAAAGCAGCAAGTTAATTATTGATCTCCTTCATCATGTCGGGGATGTTTAAAAGAAGAAAAAAAATCTGCCTGAAGTGATCACTAGTACTGTACAGTGTTTTGGAGGCTAGAGGTGTAACAGGAGTTGGTTAGCATCTCCAGGATATTCAGTTTAAATACATGTTGGCTGTTAAAAGCAGGATTTCGCACTGCACTTTGTCATTAGGGTTTAGAATGTTAAGCTGTGTGTGTAGTATGGTCAAATGTCCCTCCTCATGCATTCTTAGGATGCGCTTATAGTGACGGCAACAGCGATGCGCCGTCGCGTCAAAACAAATCCATTGCCGCCGTCGCGCGTGCTTATAGTAAGCGCGACGGGGAGGTCATGATCGCTGAAAGTCATCTCAATTTGATTTTTCCAGAGACCGTAGCCTGACGTCGCCGTCACGTCGTCTTAAAGTGTCAGTAATCAATACAATATGTGCAAGCAAACTGAAGTTTCATAAAATGTGAACACCATCAATCATGCAAAATGGGAAAGCCTTGTTTTTCTACAGGATTAGAATGTGTAGGCTTTTAGGTTTTAACCAAAAAACACCATCTTGCACTACCGGTTAAAACCAATAAAAACTGTAAATGACGCATTGTTTCCTATTGAGTTCCACCTCTTGTTCCAGCCAAGCATCAGGTAGAAAACAAAGGCAGCACAAGGCGTAGAAACAAAGTGCCGATAAATGCTGACTTCAAATGTAATTTTACATTTTTTTTTTTTGCATTAACTTTGTTGGGCACTTTATTGTGTTTGTAAAATGCAGGAAAAAATAAACATTTTGCAAAATATAAAAGCAAAAAAACCTGCATCCCTAAATGTGTAGTTTTTTTTTTTGTAACCACTAAATTACATTTTGAAATGTATTCTAATGGAACAAGCATTTTTGTTTCTATAGCAACCATTTACAAAGTCACATCCCCTTCCTCTTCTGAGACAGGCTATGGCACACACTTTTTTGAGCCCTGTCTTCTCTAGCAGTGCACCAATTGTCTCTAGTGACTGCCTGGTCACATGATCTTCCCCACAGAACTTTGCATCTTTAGTCCTCTTCTGCTGCACTGACAGCCATTTCGTGAACCACTGAGTCAAATCTTTGCCAATTCATTGTCAACTTAACGAATTTCTTATCATTGTGTGGATTGTATTTGATGCACATATTAAAGTGGGTGTGGGAGGGGGAAGGGAAGGAACAGCAGCTTGGACTGCTGCTTTAAGAAAGGGTATGTAGATTTATAAACTTATTGAATATAGATTTATAAACTTATTGAAAAGAGTGACCACATAGAATACACAGAACTTGTCAATCTTATGTGAGGTGTAATTCCAAAACATTGAATTTTTAGCAGTACTGAGAGTTTTAGTTGGTAAGAAGGCTAACAAATGTTTTGGCAAATCTTTATTTTATTTGTAAGGTAGTAGTGCCACTTGTTCAGCCTCTGGATTTGTAACACGGTGGTACCGTGTCCGCCGAAGGGGGAAAGCTGAGAACTCTCCCAGCGTCCCCAGACCCGGTGGGGCAGCGGCAACAGCACACAGCACTTACCCGCCATCTGGCAGCTCTTCTCCCCGTCTCTGCTTCCAGCTTCTGCTTCCGTCTTGCGAGAGCAAGCTCCCTTAAAGAGACAGTGTCTCTCTCTGTGTGTGTGTATTTGACTGTGTGAGATTGTGTGTGCAGTGTGCTGTGAATGTATGCAGTGTGCTGTGAGTGTGTGCTATGATTGTATGCTGTGTGTGTGAGAGTGTGCTGTGAGTGTGTGCAGTGTGTAGTGTGTGTGCAAAATTAAAATTCGGGGTCCACGCTCAAACTGCGTTATAAGCTGATCGCGCTATAACGGGGTTGAGCTGTATTTATTTGGCAAATTGCCTAATGTGTCTGACTGGACTGAGCTGCTTCAACTTGTTTTTTATTTTATTTTTTATAGATGATACTTATGAGAAATACAGCTTTTTAAATCTCTATATATTTTTTGTTCAGGCTGCAGATAAGCAGAGAGCCCTAGAAGAAACCAAAGCGTATACAACACAGTCCTTAGCCAGTGTGGCTTATCTGATCAACACTTTAGCCAACAATGTCCTTCAGATGCTGGATATTCAGGCTTCCCAGCTTCGGCGCATGGAGTCTTCAATCAACCATATTTCACAGGTGGGGGTTAGCTTTTAAATGTTACTTTTTGTCTGTGCCAATGCACAGTGTTCGACAAACCTATACATTTGCACGCCCCGGGCGAGTGGATTTAACATCGTGGCGAGCTCCTATTGGCCCAAGCAGCACACGTGTGGTACTAGGTGGCGAGTAGATTTTTTTGTTCGGTGAGTAGATTTTTTGGTGATTTGTCGACCACTGCCAATGCAGATAACACTGACACTCGATTATACCCCTATACCATTTCCCTTGTATTTGTTTTTTTTTTTTTCAATTTGTCTGAAGTGTTGTATTTATTTTAGTTTATAGCAAGAATGTTCTCCTACCCCTAGCTTCATTTATGTACTTGCATCTTAAACGCAGGTGCAAACCTTCAGTCTCTCTAATTGAAGATTCATGTTTTCTTATTTGGAATAGATGGAATATATGAAAATTAATTTTGCCATAGTATTACATTTTGAAAGTCCCACTCCCCTCTCAATAAACCTCAAATGGTTTTTATGAAACATTTTTTTTTCTTTAGACTGTGGACATCCACAAAGAAAAAGTTGCTAGAAGAGAAATTGGCATCTTGACAACGAACAAAAACACCTCTAGAACGCACAAAATAATTGCTCCAGCGAACTTGGAGCGACCAGTCCGCTATATTAGAAAACCTATTGACTACACAATTCTAGATGACACTGGACATGGAGTGAAGGTAGGTGTTGCTTTTGCTGTCTTTATATAATCAAAGTCATTTTGTTTTCATTCGAGTCATTTTGTAACTAATGTACTATCAACATCCTGTTGAATTCCCACCTAGAAATGCATATTGTAGTTTTAATACTTGACCATTCCTCAATGTAACGGTTCACCAGTTGTACAAGTGAATATGTTCAATAGTTCACATTTAATCCCCAACACCAGTACAAATGCATCAGAATGTACACACTTTTGTTGAGCTTTGGACAGGTGAATTGGCCTACTCAATAAGGCTTTATAACTTAGCATATTTCTGCGTCAATTTGAGACCCACTACATGTAATTCGTTAACGGTTTTATTTGGTTTGTTTGCTTAAACTGTATGAACAATTATATAAGTGATACAAAATATTACACACTGACAGTTTGTTGCACAGCTATTTTCATTGATGGATAATTGTTGAACTGCTTTTTACAGGAGCAGCGAACATTTTTTTGTTTTTCCGGAGCTGAAACACAATTTCACCTCCCTGGAACTCCTGGTCCCTAAGATGCAGACCTGGGAAGGTAGCACAGGGAAGGGTCCCCTCCAGGGGAAGCAAAATGGCTTTTTAAAATCTCCAGCTTAACACTGACAATGGAAAGTTGCAATGTCACCTGTTATGGCTTCCTGTTGACCTGCATGATGTGGGGAATTATTGGTGCTACCATTCCTTGTAAATATCTCGGGAACCAGAGTGTCCCCGGAAGTGAAATTAACGTTTCAGCTCCAAAGCCCCCTACTTTCCACCCATGTTTTTTTTTTTTTTTTTTTTAAAAAGGTAATTTAACTTGCAATGATCCTTTTATTAACTCCACAAAAAAATTGTGGACCTGTAACAAAACTAGTCAAGATTGGCAAACATCCTATCTAGAGTGGAAATTTCATGTAAAGATGAATGCCTCTGTTCAAAAATAATTTTAAAAAGAATAAATGTATAACCTTTCCATTCATTCAATCTGGCATTTAAAGTATTTGAACAAAGGCTTGCTTATATTTGTAGGCCACCTGTATTTTGCCAAAGCTTGGGTGTTTTCATAATTCTAAAAATTCAATTTCTAAAAATAATAATTTTGACACTTGTGATTCTGTACAATGGCAAACCATTAAAGATTTTTGAGAAGGGTGGAAATATAAAATGGAAACCTTACTTTTTATAAACTGCACAGTTCACGCTGTCACAGGGCAAGTAAGTTAAACCCTTTAAGTAGCACAAATGAAATACACACTTTTCTGCTAAATATGTCCACTGGAATGTTTCCCACACTTGCTGCGCATCTTCACCTTATTGATGACCTGGTGATTAACGCACAGCCAGCAGGATAAAGTTACGAAAATGAGAAATTGTCATCTTTTACTTTTATTACTGCTTGCTACAACCACACATGTATACTTCATTACCAGCATTTAGTTTAAGGCTTTTGAGAGAGAACCCAACAATGCTTTCGAAATAGTTAGAGAGGCATTTGTACTAACAATTTGAGTGGTGCCAACATGGTTATGGAAATGAAACGGGGAGAATTAACTTCAGAACAGTTATGATGGAACTTACTATGTACTGATTACAAGGTTTTAGGTATGCTTATCCTATCTTATTGGGAAGTGCCCGCATTGAAGCTGTTGCACGACTTGATGGCTGAGAGGGTTCAATATTTTATACTGCTTGCAGCTGTGTGAATGTCATTGCATGTACTACATTAGATTATTCTGAGTAGCTAGAAAGGAAAACAATTTTATTTTGGGCTTGGAAGAGATGACATATTTTTGCTTAATGTCAATAATCTCGGTGTTCTTATCAGTCCATATTTGGCCTTGAGTATGTTGTCATGAATGTGCTTCAAGCAGCTGTAAACTTTACATTAGCAAAAGGTGTGATTGGGTGCATTTTGTCATTATTTATTTTCATTTCTGCCTTTAAACTCCTGAATAGTATTTGTAGGTAAAGGTTCTTCTCTGTAAGTTATTTATATTTATCCACTAGAATGTTATTGCAGCCATCATGTTGAAGTTAGTCTGAACTGTACTGGTGAATAATACAATTTTCAACCTGTTTCCTTGTTTAAAAAAAAAAAAAAATGTCCATAACAGATTTTGATTTCACCACTTAGCCTATTAAGTATCCTTATTCTGTCAATAACAAATGCTTAACTTTGTGCTTTCTGCTATTATATTTCTATTCTTTTCATGAAGATCTGACTAACCTTTCAATAACTTTTTCCTTACCTCCTTTTATTTGCTCCATTTATGCATTAAGTGGTTGCTTAGATTTAAGGTAAGAATTCTTAAGGCTTAATATCCATACTAAATCATTAGAGAATATTACACACCGAGAATGAGGGAGGATGTTTGTGACTTAAATTGTACTATTCTTGTTCATGTAGCATCACCCTTTGGTGCTATGAATTGAAAAAAAAAATCAATGTAAACCTTTATACTGTTGTTATTATAACAAGACCATACATGTATACTTGAAATATTTATTGAAAGGATGTTGCACTATTATGGGTATTTATCAAAGAAAGGTGTATTTGGGATCACTAGGAAATGGTTTTACCTTCCCCTGTGTAATATTCTTTTTATTCTATATGCAGTGTTCTGTTTTTCTTGTGAAGAATGACCGAGCAGTTACGTGATGCATGTCAACGAGGTTAAACCATGTCCTTTCTAAAAACAAATATTTCTACCTGATCATATTAAGTGATATGCCTGCAGGAACCCATGATTGTCCCTGTGAGGACTAATTTCTAACCTACAAATGATAGAAACCCTTACTTGTGCCACTAAAGTGTTTTACATTTTATTTTATTTTTTGCTTGTGTTGCCAATAAGAATAAGAATAAGTGGTGTAGTGATTAGGGTGTTGGTCTTGATGTTTATGGATTGGCAGTTTAGTGTCTTCCTAGATGATGTAAGTCACTATCGCTGTATGCTCTCCCAGACCT
This sequence comes from Ascaphus truei, assembly GCF_040206685.1. Classification (NCBI taxonomy): domain Eukaryota; kingdom Metazoa; phylum Chordata; class Amphibia; order Anura; family Ascaphidae; genus Ascaphus; species Ascaphus truei. The sequence continues at coordinate 59,632,830 of NC_134489.1, read as the reverse complement.
TCATATGTATTCCCTGGTGAAACCTCTTAATTAATAAATTGTATTAGCAGTCCTAGCAATTAAGTTAAGAAAAACTTCCCTTTCTGTAAATGTCATAACGTGCTCACAAGTTCTCCTCTTTTATATTGCAATTTTTATATAGGAAAGAAGTTATCAATTTGTTTTTTTGCCAACAATATTTTTTATTCAGGTTTTATAGGATACAAAAGGAAAGCGGGGGGGAGGGGTGTGGCGTGGAGGAAACAGTTCTACATTACATAGTGCCAACGGCTGTAGTACAACATAGAGTTTATCTTCTTACATAGTCTTCAAATCGTAAACCTTGCATTTATTTATGTGGTTTGGACATATGTGAAGGAGGGGAAGGAAAAAGAGGAATAGTGAAAAGGAAGTAATTTAAGGGGGGAGGGGTTGTGAAGGCATCGGAAAGGGAACATTTCCCCCTACCATGACGCATCCAATATACAATTATAAATAGCTACGCGATATTCTCCAGTAACTTGTTCTAGTCACTTATTATATCCCCGCACAACATTGCTAATCAATTAGTTTTTTTTTATGTAACTCGTAGGATCTTACGAGTTGGGGTACTAATACTTGTATGTAAAAATACATTTTCCTTCATCACTTTTTCATAATCCATAATAAACACCTTGAATTTCATCAGCCGTTTTAAAATCTCCAATCTGTGTGCCACACATTGGAGATTTTCTTGACCAATTTTTTGGTGTGGTGAAACGCCATTTCTCAGGCTGCAGAGCATTTTTATTATTTGTATTCCTCTCTAGTACATGCCTAATATATTCAGAGACAATGGAATAGTGGATATTTTAACAAAATGTGCAATTTAAAAATTAAATGGTTAATGACCAACTTAAAAAATGTATGTATAACACTTTTTATCAATGAATAAGAGTGCTACAAAATACAGATGTCAGATTATTTTTAGATTTCATCTAAATCAAGAGAAGAAAAGAATCGCAGAGCTGGAAGCAATTTTGACAAAAGCTTCTTGCAGACGAGCATAGAACCACATAATCATTCAGAAGTTTGGCAAATTGCAAGCTGTGCTTTTATGTCTAGAATATATTGTATTGGGCAGGTGAAAGTAATGTATATGCCAATTAATATTCATTAAATTATACCACATTCTTACTGTGTTGGAATAGGAAACTTGCTTGATCCTTGCTACATTAATTGAACTGCTAACCCCTTGCTGCCTCTGGCAGGGATATTTCGGCATAAACATTTGAATACGATTTTGGATTTTAATTAATCTGTAATGACAAATGTCACTTTGGTCTTGGAGTTGTAAATTTAAACTGGGTTGTGTAAACACTAGACACTGCTCCATGTTAATTAAAAGTACATCTCTGTAACAACAAGCAACAGAGAAGCCCAATGCTACATCCAATATGACAAAAATACACAGTAAAATACTTATATATTCTCTTGAAAAAGGGTCATTTAGTTTAACCCTTTGGCCAAAGCATTGTAAGCCTGCGAGCCACGACAAGGCAGACCCAGTTCGCAGGTCCTAACACTACCAGATAAAATACTAATATACCTCTATTAGGATTAAAATTCTCATTTACCTCTATTAGGAGGGGGAAAGACCAACATTGGATCTATATCCAGTAAAATGAAAAGGACCTGTCTGTAACCATGGAACTACCCATGTTGGATATTCTATGGACTGTTTAGACTATCTTAATGTAACTTTTTACAAACATAGTAAAAACAGCATTAATGTCCATTGTGTGTGTAATTTCGCAGTACTGAATGTTAGGTATTGTATCTCTTTTTTAGATATGCTGTTTATAGTTTAAAATGAAACAATTTGTAAAATGAGCATTAATGAAAAAGCTCATCTTTTTTGACAACTCTGCATATAGAATAAAATGTTCAACGTAGAACATCCTCTCTGCCTCTCATAGTGTATGTATGGGATAGTACAATGCTTATACACACTTTAGTGTAAGTGTGAATTACTTTTTGCTTCCAGTTGGACTTGAAGGATCTTGAATTCTGTTGCAACCCATGCATATTACTGTTATGTACTTGGAGAAATTAATACATTTGTAGAACTCAATTAGTACATTCTGTATTGTGCATATTTAATAGTGCTATTACAGAGCCATATTTGCATGCATGTGTGATGTGCTAATGTTATAAATAAATATGTACTACGTATTGTAATTGCTCATCTCACAACTTCTTTTACAGAATAGTGCTTTATTTTTTTAATAAACCTTCTGTCTTGAAGTAAGACTTAACAATATTTAATGTAATCGTGATGCATTTAAGAAGCATCACCATGTGGATTGAAATGGGGGCTATTTTGCTAGTTAAACTAAAAGCGACTTGGATTATAATTGGCTACCTCTCCTTTCAGTTACAGTTGCCAGATATAATAGCAGTGCTCTTGTGCTAGTGGTCCAAATTTTTAATTGAAGGAGAAGAATCCGAGCTCTAGACTTTAATGAGATGTGAAGTGAAATTAATCACCAAAGTTAAAGAACACACACCCCCTTTTAGGTATAAATTGAAGGACAAACCGGTAATGCTTGCATTTATTTGGCAAAACATGATCACAGTTGATGGTTTTGTGTGATTGGCAGATTGCAGTCAAGTATTGGATGATATTTGAAGACTTCCAGTGCAACTGCTGACTCCAAGCACGCACACATTGCAAATACAGTGCATGGCCACGCTTTCACCCCTGCACTGCTGGAGCAGCCGGCATTTTTGTTTGGCATTGCAGGCCCTCTAGCAAAGTGGTTAAAAGTAAATTCACCTGCACTTGCCCTTTCTCAATATGTAGAACTCTAGGGTCATGTTTTTAAATGTTCGAGTATATTGTAACAACTTTAAAAAAATGTAAACCTTTTTTTATTCAGGTCAGTACACAGAACATGAAGATGGGAGGGCTGCCACGTACCACACCTCCCACCCAGAAACCACCTAGTCCGCCAATGACTGGCAAAGGAACTATTGGGTGAGTTTTCCGGGATTATCTGGAGTTGGCAGCACCTACTCCTCCGTCCGGTCTTGTAATCAGAAGGCCAAATGGAAAGACGGATTTCTGGGAATCCTGTAAGTGAGGCTCCCACCATTCACACAGGTGCATTTAATCTAAATCGGTGGTTTTCAACCTGCGGGGTGTATGAAATCCTGATGGAAAATATATAACTGTTATAAATAAAGACATTGTCATATTGTTACCAGAAGATGTACATGTGTTAAGTGAAAAATACACCCCACTACAGAAATAGTACTTTCATATGTATAAAACAGGTAAGCTTTGTAAGTAATTTTTAATGGGTTTCATGAAGGTTTCAAAGCCATGATTATAAATCCGTATCTTACAAATATAAAAAATATATATTTAAATGTGGACTTGTTTCATGTGCATGAAAATTATTATTTTAGCCAGTGAATGTTCCATGTCTAGAAGCTGAAAAGGAAGTACCTGCTTGGTCTGTCTGATCTTAACATGAAGGACCCTTCTGATTTTGTAATGGAGTATATATAATATTTCCAAACAAAATCAGTGTTTCTTGGCAGAAAAGCACATTTCTCAACATCACATAAATTGTAATGAACCTTAAGACCACCAGAATAGACACAGGCTAAAAGTCAGCAAAGCGCGATCCACGCTGTTAGTCCGTGGTAGATATTGCCGATTCGTGTGCGGATTGCACTTTGACTCCCGGCCACAGGATCACATTTTATAAGCGCTGCTATGCCACAAGACACCTTCTGGACCTGGAAAAACGGCGCAAATGGATGTGGTGCCTTAAGAAGTAGCACTACTTGATAAATATGGGACTACATTTTAAGTTACTCAAATTGATTTGCATTTGTGAAGTAAAAGAAAAAGTATTTACTAGTTATGTCTGGCTCATGTTTTCTGTAAGAGTCTAAACTCTATAAATATAATATAATAAATATAAAGCCAGTGAATTTGGCAAGATACACAATTTTATGTGGGCTCGGATAATTCCTAATGAAACATATTCCTGTGAAATATCCAATTTAGTAATCCATTTCTGAAATGAACGGTGTGGCAGGTGCTTTCTTTCAAAGGCTTTTTGTATGTCGAAATTCAAATCTGAATGTTGCTTAAGTTTGTTAATCAATGCTCTGCAAGTCTTTAGCAGTGAAGGGGTTGAAACATACCAAAGCTAACCGCAAACAGTTCCAAACGTTTCTGGGTTGTATTCCTTCTAATTGGACATTTCGTCCTTCTAAAAGTAGTGCCGATTTAACACAAATTTAAAACCGCAGAAACTGAAGACTTTGGGGTTTGGTGGTTGAAGACTTTATCCTGAAGTCCCAGGCTTTGGGATATCGCTCGAAAGTTCACTTTTTATTTTATTTTTATTTGTTTTTTTTCTTAAAGGCGACACTCACCCTATCGCACACTGGAGCCTGTGCGTCCCCCTGTGGTACCAAATGACTATGTACCCAGCCCCACACGTAACATGGCTCCCTCACAGCAACAGAGCCCTGTTAGAACAGCTTCAGTCAACCAGAGGAACCGAACATACAGGTATTTTTAGCATCTGATTGGCATATTCCTAAACCAAACACATACTTTAACAACTTCACAGGACTAAATGTCATATTCCATAGAATCTCAGTTTGAACTAGTGTTACAGATATCAACTCGATGTGTGTAAATGAACCAACCACATTTAGATAGCACTTAGAAGTCTGACCAAGTACCTTTTCCTTACTTGACAGATCTTATTTGTGAAAAAGTTGCATTACATGAGCATTTAAGAAGGATCATTATTCCCACATACTTTATCTGTCTTCAATTGCAAAATATGATGCCATTCTGGAATACAGCATGCTGAAGGCTATCATTGAAACATTAGATCTATTCTGTAGCATGAGAAACAAGATGATCTACTGGGGGGGCTTTACCTTTTAAAAGAAGAAAATGGATTATCTACATTCAATATTCAGTTCTCTATTGACCCCAACAACTATGCCTCAGTTTTCATGGCACTCTTGGTTGTTTTAAAGCCTCCCCTTTTTAACAAAATTAAACTAGCATATGCATCTTTGTTAATAAACTCCTTCACTACTACAGAGCATCAGGAAATGTAAGGCCACTGCCTGTGCTTTAAAACATGTACTGTGAGTGGCGTTTTGTCGACTTATCAGCTTTTCAAACTTTCTGAATATTTTCTTTTCTTTTGTGTTGACTAATGAACAGAATACAGTATTTTGTAAAAATTACAACTGTTTAGGTGCTATGGTCGGACTTGTTTCTATTTGAAAGCATTACAAAAATGTTGTGTGGTTAGTCTTTTTGTATGTCTACAGTTCTTAAGCATATAGTTTTGACTCTTGAAGGATACTTGTGTATATTATATGAAATGTTGAGTAACGTATTCTATAGAAAGTAAATACTGTTTTTGCTTTTAATTTCTTCAAAGAAGGCCAGAAGTGTGTTGAAGGGCAAAACCTTTTAGGGTCTTGAAACTGCAAAGTGATGAATTGCTGTAAAAAGTGTTGCAGTTCATCAGTCCCCCATCCACCCCCTCCTCTCTCTCTAAATGAACATGTGCCTATATACCAGAAGGGTTGGCTATTATGAGTTGTACATCTATTCACAGAGTGAAAATGATGTGCAAGCACTACTGCCCTTCCCCCAATTGTTTCAAGCTTCTGCACAAAACTGCAGGTCACATTGCAAAAAACATTAATAAACGGGTCTGCTTCTGGTCTCGTTTCTTCTAGGTTTTTGTTCCCTTTCAGTCAATGCTGACTCTTATGGATTTGAGTCGTGCTGGGGTTGGGAACAAGAAAAAGTATTGTAAACCTTACTAGACTAGTCTTTGTATTGAGACCAGCCTAGTATTTTAAGTTCCACTTTGTTATAGAATGCATTATGCATATTTAAAAGGGAAAGCTCTTCTAGGACCAATTAACTAATGCCAGAGGCCTTGTTTAAGGGGCTACATCTTTGTGATTTGATTATTGCATTTTTTGTAACCAAATGTGACCTCTATTTAACCAAAGGCCTCCAGAAGCCGTTTAACTCTTATAATGCTATTATCTTTCCTCAGGGACATTGCCTCGCCCCCCCTCCTCCCCATTCTAATTATGTAAAAAATCATAATTTTTCTAGTCCAGCGTCTGAAGCTATCAAGGTAACCTCAGACTGCACTGAGCTCTAGGGCGACATCCATTTTGACCTACCCAACACTTGGTATTTCAACTGCTCATATCCCCTGAAAGGGCAAGAGATCTGCAGCCCAGTCAACATTCACAAACGTGAAAATAGGTGCACTTTATTTGCTACGTTAGGGTGTGATTGGGTAGCTTCCAATCAAGTGGTCCCTCCAGAGGAGGATCTGTAACACATACAATATACTATGGGCAAAGATCATTTTACCGATTTGTGCGTGTGTTAAATCACCCATTACCAATTTTTCATTCAGTGATGTCAACAATTCCCTAAATGCTTTAATTAGCTGCAGGATCTGAGCTTCAACCACTAGCAAAAAAATACAAAATGTACAGCTGCATTTAATAGGTACAAAACATGTAAAACAGGTAAAGTACCTACTAAATGGGTACAGTTGTAGGGTATGGATCTATTGATATAAAATAAATAGCAAAAAAATGCAATTGGCACTGACTGCCGCTTTAAAGTTGTGTAAAGATTGTGAGCTGTGACTTGGGAGGGGTTTGATCTCCTCAGACTGCTCTCTTTTGTCTGTCACTGCGTGTTCTGCAAGCCCCAACACAGCTAGAGCCCCCCTCTTTCTTATTATTGGCTTTCTGATAGACAGGGTGGGATAAGGGTATAGAAAACACCTGATTTATTCACAGACCCCTAAAAATGTCACCATGTAATCTAATTTCCGAACCATTTATATAGCTGAGCGTTTGCAATTAGCATGATTTAGTTTTGTTTAGTGAAGCTAATTAGGCTGTAAAATTATTTACAAAAGGTAGTCTGCCAATTGAATTAAAGGCCTCTGAATGGGGAAAGTGCTGGTCAATCAAATTTTTTCTTTCCCTGTCTGAGGCTCACGCAGTGACATCACACAAAGGGGGAGCAGCCAGAGGAAATCAAACATCACAAGTCTACATTTAAATAAATAAAAAAATACTTTATAGGTGTCCCAGTTCAGTATAAAGTGTATCAATTACCCAGATTAGACCCCTTAAACATGTTCACTTTGGTCCTAGGAAGAACAGCCCCTTTAATGAGTAGGTAGAAATCTTTCCTCCTAACGTAAAATATGTTGTAAGATGTCCCTGGGAAGGTATTTTCGAAGAACGTTGGTGTTCATTTTCCATTTGGTTCTTGTAGTAGCAGTGGGAGTAGTGGAGGCAGTCATCCCAGTAGTCGAAGCAGCAGTCGGGAGAACAGTGGAAGTGGCAGTGTGGGTGTCCCAATTGCGGTCCCCACCCCATCTCCTCCAAGTGTCTTTCCAGGTAAGAATGGAGAGATTGTATACACTGCCTGTCCTTCGTGTTATATGTGAACTGTACTGCTCAGGTTGGCAAGAGTTTAGATCAGCTTTTAACACAAAGTTTGTGTAGATAGTAAATGTTTTTTTGATGCAGGTAAGTATGAAATAACCGATTTATTTCTTTGTCCCATGAGTTCCAAAGTTTCCTTTGTTTTCAGCTTCTGCTTTTGTGTTCCAAGAATACCCTTTCTCCCTACACCTCTTCATCTCTTCAACCTCTTCAGCCTTGATTTGTTGAATTTCTTTTTAAGCCACCTTTTTGGCTACAAAAATCTCTGCTCGATAGTATTACTTTTTCTATGTCCATATTTATTTTGCTGATCCCAGTTCAGCAGCTGCTTCACTACAGATTTCATGTACTGTAACTTGCGGTTCGTTTGCAGTCACCACTTTTGCCTGTAGAATAGTGCTGAACATGTAAAACAATGGCTTTGCGATATTGTTCTCTTTCAGCTTCAAATGTTTATTGGCCATGGAGAACTTTTTATGTCAAGTCAAAGCTGTTTTTCTCCATCCAGAAATGTTGTTCCCCAGTTTACACATGTAGAATAATTGCAATAGCTTGGGGTAGTTAAATCTGACTAAACCCCCACCGCCTCTTATAAATGATAAGTATTATTTAAATTCTAATTTTGACATTTCTTAGTCTTAAAAACTCTTGACACCTAATTTGTAAGAAATGTCCTTAAATTTTATAGTGCATTTAGTTTCAATAAAGTTTTCTGTCTTCATATGTCCATACATCTTTGTATTCTCCAAAACCGAAACGCCCTTTTCCCATCATGAATTTCATCCATAGCTGGCTGTGAATGATGCGCAATAGTAGGTTTTTTACCAAATACCTAAAACTAAGCTTGCTGAAAGCATTTCTAATCCCTGCTATCATGATTTCCGTATTAACTTCACATCTTCCTCTTTCCACGTAGCCCCTGCTGGCTCAGCTGGCACTCCTCCCATTCCTGTTACATCTACACCTGCCCCTGTCCCACTTGCTACTGCCCCTTCCTCCTCAACTACCCCAGATGCTGGTGCAGGAGCTCAACCCCCTGCTGATGGTTTCACCTCTCCAACTCCCCCCACTGTTTCCTCTGCTCCTCCTACAGGTGAGTGGACGTGGATGGCTCCTCTTTGGCACTGTAGGCCCAGGAATTTCCTGGTGGATTGAAGTGGAGCACACACATGCATGAGAGCCTTTGCAGCAAAGTGTAAAAGGGGGGAAAAAAGCATATTGCATGTAAAACACGTCCTGTTGTTTTTTCCCCCCACCTCTATACTTAATTGTTTTGTAAGTACAGTACGCACTTTGGTGTTCCTTCTTGAGGAGCTTTTCAGGGCTGTGTTTTCCTTTAACAAACCTTTGTGTTGTCTTCTGTTACCTATACTGTTTTATTTTGCACCTACCATGTATTTTTTTGTCTCTTTAAAAAGTGGTTCTTGTGTTTTGCAATGTAAATTATAGGTTTTCATTAGAAATTGTATGTTAATAGTTTTTAGATTGTTGTGGTCAACAAACCTTCACTTTTGGAGCTGTCGGCAGTCACTCGTCCACATTGCTTCAGAAGCAGGAGACCAACCAAACAGCTGTCGGAAGAGAGCAAATCAGTCCTACACTAGAAGGCCCTAAAAAAAAGAGGGTTAACAGTGTGTGTGTGTATATATATATATACTCACCATAACTTAACTCGGCATTATGGTTTTATATATATATATATATATATATATATATATATATATATATATATATATACATATATACATATATACATATATATATATATACACACATATATATATATACACACATATATATATATACACACATATATATATATATACATATACATATATATATATACATATACATATACATATATATATATATATATATATATATATATACAGTGTTCGACAAACCTATACATTTGCTCGCCCCGGGCGAGTAAATATTGGCCCAAGCAGCACACGTTTGGTACTAGGTGGCGAGTAGATTCTTTTGTGTGGCGAGTAGATTTTTTGGTGATTTGTCAACCACTGTATATATATATATATATATATATATATATATATATATATATATATATATATATATATATATATATATATATATATATATATATATATATATATAGTATGTGGCCTGTTCCATTGAAAATGGTAAGTGTTGAGTACATTTCTCTGACAACTTAATTCTATGTAATTGAATATTCTGCACGATTTTCAGAAGGTTAAATGTAGAGTGCCAGTATAAATGCAGCACCAATTTACCATCGGAAATGCATTAAACAGAAAAAGCTATCCTTTATTTCATATACCGCTTTTCTCCCAATGGGACGCTAAGCGCTTCAGAATTACTGTACAGTATAGGGTGCGATAAGCAACTTGGTACATAGGATTTTTTCCGGACAGTCCCTGCCCAGATGAGTTTACAATCTGTTTTTGGTGCCTGAGGCACAGAGAGATAGTGACTTGCCCAAGGTCAAAAGGAGCGGACACCGGAAATTTGAACCAGGTTAATCTGCTTCAAACTCAGTGTTGTTATCAGTCAGTGCCTTGACTCCTTCAGCCCAGTAAGTAGTTAATGCGTGGCTTCTCAGAACAAATGATCGCAGAAAATCTTATTCATTAATATTTATAGGAAGCATTCATTGCGTTAAATAGTAACAAAGTAAAGACATAAGATCTGACATTTAGATGTTCTATTTATGTCAAGTTTGTAAGAAAGTTGCAACCATTTGTTTTAAGGTCGCATTTATCTACTAGTTTATATTGAAATAAGTGTGACTTTTTTGTAGAGCACATGAATACACTCCAGCAAAATCGGATACTGCATAAAAATGTGGGGGATATTATCAGTCTAGAATCGAACTGAAAGCAAGTTACAATAACACTGCATCATAAGGCAAAAATATTATAGCTTATTTACCACTTTCTTTTTTTCTTTAAAGAGCATTTTAACACTTGTAAATTGAAAACCCTGTTAATGTGGTTATTAATAGTGCAACTATTCTGAGAACATAATTACATCCTGTAGCGTTCATATAATGTGGAATTGTTCAATGTTTTGTATCACATTCTCTTGTGGCGCTTTAAAACATTGCAAGAGTACAGTACAGTATCTTGTGTCTTCTACTTACGTTATTCTAAAGGGAACTTAGATGTAGTTCCATTAAGCAGAGTTAGAGGCCCATCTAACTGCACAACTTACACTTGTAATTTGCTTTCCTTGAATGATTGTTACATTTTCATATTAACATTTGTACTTTTTGTGTTCGGTGAAAAATGTATGTATCCATTAAAAATAAAACATTTAAAATGTTTATTTGATACTTTCACCCATCTCCTAAGCTGCTTGGTAAATGAAGCCCCTTTTAATAGCTGTCTAACAAAAACATATGAAATAAGTAATTATTGCCTATAGCAGCATAGTTCTTTCTACAAATAGTCTTATCACGAAAAATTATGTAAAGCTTATACATCTTTTCAAGGCGTTTTGTTACCATGGTAAAAGTATGTTTAGCATAATGATGTAAAAATACGTATTATTAAATTGTTTACATTTAATTTAACTTATCACTGGCATTGTACATGTACAGTATCACTTGGACACAAAGTGAATTAATAGCAATCACGCAATTTTGTTTTGGGTTCTATTGTGGTTCAAACTTCTACTAGCTGTATTGGTTCACGTTCTACAATCTGCAACACTATTATTTTCACAGACCAATATGAGCGCTCCTCACTCCTACAATTTCTTCTTTCGACCAGGTCACCCTGCCCAGTTCTACAGCATGAACAGACCAGTGTCTAGGCACAATCCACCGACAATAGGGGGCTCTCTGCCCTACCGGCGTCCTCCATCAATGACCACACAGCCGAGCCTTCAGAACCAGATCAATGGAGGGCCCTTTTATAGCCAAAATCCGGGTAAGATATATATATAAAAAAATTTTTTTAAGTGTGTTCAGCTGGGACTGAGAATTTTTATTTTAAAGCTGCAGTTCAGTCTATATCCTGCATGTGTGTTTTTTTTAATAAATCAGTTCTGTAGTAAGAAAAAATACTTTTAGCATTTTCGGTTTTTAAAAAAACAACTTTGAAAGACCAATTTTCTTGTATTCTATTTTAACAAGCATTTGCTAAGGCACTGCCCCTTCATGGCCTGTCACAAACCCAGGCACACCCCTTTGTCAGCACTGCCCTCCCTCTCTCTAAACGTGCACTAGCATCTGGTCACATGATCTTGGTCACATGATCTTCCTCATACAGTAGTACATTCAAGGAAGCTGGAGAAAAGGGATCAGCCATGCATAGCAGCTCGGATAGGCGATTTCAAACTTATTACAGTGTTTATTCCATTCATTGCACGTGTATATAATGTAAAATTGTAATAATTCCATTTATAGCAAACGTGTATATGTGAATATTATTTAGATGTATATGTATGTTACTGAAATGTGGAGTGAGTGTGTAGGTAAATACACACAATACACTTCCACTGCATATATATATATATATATATATATATATATATATATATATATATATATATATATATATATATATATTATATATATATATATATATATATATATATTATATATATTATATATGTATGTATATGTGAAGTTATGTGAGTAAAAAAGTGACAAAAACCCTCCATAGCAAGGCAAATAGCAAATGGAAATATTACTGTATGCTCATTTGTATGTATATATATATTTATATACACACACACTTCAAATACGGATAGTGATTCACGTAAATGATATATATATTCACTTTCTGGGAGTATAAGAGTGACTGTCCTGTTGTTCCTTTTTTTGTATCCATCATTGAATGGTATGCACCCTCTCTTTACGTTTATTTTATACTAGCTGAGAGACCCGGCGTTGCCCGGGATGTAATGTTCCCGCTCCTCTCTCTCTCCTCACCCCTCCCCCTCTCTCTGTTTGTCCCCCATTCACATCAATCCAGTTCCCCCCCTCCCTCCTTTACAGCTTCATGCAGTGTGTGTGCGTCAGTCATTGTGTGTGCGTCAGTCAGTCAGTGTGTGTGCGCGCGCGTCAGTGAGTCTGACGCAGAAACACAAACACACACACAGACTGACTGACGCACACACACACACAGTCAGTGTGTGCGTGTGTGTGTGCCTCAGTCAGTCAGTGTGTGCGTGCGGCAGTCAGTCAGTCATTCAGTCAGTGTGTGGGTGTGGGGGTGTGCGCGCGCGCGCGTCAGTAAGTGTGTGTGTGTCAGTCAGTGTGTGTGTGTGTGTCAGTCAGTGTGTGTCAGTCAGTGTGTGTGTGTCAGTGTGTGTGTGTGTCAGTGTGTGTGTGTGTGTGTCAGTGTCAGTGTGTGTGTGTGTCAGTGTATGTGTGTGTGTGTACCATTCATTGTGTGTGTGTGCGCGCGCGCGTCAGTCTGTGTGTGTGCGCGCGTGGGTGTGGGGGTGTGCGCGCGTGCGTCAGTCAGTGTGTGTGTGTGTTTGTTTGTGTCAGTGTGTGTGTGTGTGTGTGTCAGTGTGTGTGTGTGTGTGTCAGTGTGTGTGTGTGTGTGTGTGTGCAGCAGTCAGTGTGTGTGTGTGCAGCAGTCAGTGGGTGTGTGTGCAGCAGTCAGTGTGTGTGTGTGTGTGTGTGCGCGCGTCAGTCTGTGTATGTGTGCGTGTGGCTGTGAGGGGTTGTGTGCATGCGGCTGTGAGGGGTTGTGTGCGTGCGTCAGTATGTATGTGTGTGTGTCAGTCAGTGCGTCAATCAGTCAGTGTGTGTGTGTGTGTGTGTGCGTGCGTCAGTCAGTCAGTGCGTGCGTCAGTCAGTCAGTGTGTGTGTGCGTCAGTGTGTGTGCGTGCGTCAGTCAGGGTGTGTGCGTGCGTCAGTCAGGGTGTGTGCGTGCGGCTGTCAGTGTGTGTACGTGTGGCTGTCAGGGTTTGTGTGCGTGCGCCAGTCAGGGTTTGTGTGCGTGCGCCAGTCAGGGTTTGTGTGCGTACGCCAGTCAGGGTGTGTGTGCGTGCATCAGTCAGGGTGTGTGCGTGCGTCAGTCAGGGTCTGTGCGTGCGTCACTCAGGGTGTGTGCGTGCGTCAGTCAGGGTGTGTGCGTGCGTCAGTCAGGGTGTGTGCGTGCGTCAGTCAGGGTGTGTGCGTGCGTCAGTCAGGGTGTGTGAGTGCGTCAGTCAGGGTGTGTGCGTGCGTCAATCAAAGGGCAGGCGTGGGGGGGGGGGTGAAGGGCAGGGGTAGGGGGGGTGAAAGGCAGGGGTAGGGGTGGGTGAAGGGTAGGGGTGGGTGAAGGTCAGGGTTAGGGGGGGTGAAGAGCAGGGGTAGTAGGGGGGGTGAAGGGCAGGGGTGGTGAAGGGCAGGGGTAGGGGGGGGTGAAGGGCAGGGGTAGGGGGGGTGAAGGGCAGGGGTAGGGGTGGGTGAAGGGTAGGGGTGGGTGAAGGTCAGGGTTAGGGGGGGTGAAGAGCAGGGGTAGTAGGGGGGGTGAAGGGCAGGGGTGGTGAAGGGCAGGGGTAGGGGGGGTGAAGGGCAGGGGTAGGGTGGGGTGAAAGTGAGGCACAAATTGTTGGCAGGAGTAAAATGTCCCTACACACACACACACACACACAACGGGAGTGAGAGGTGGTGGAGAGTGGGACTGGCGCAGATCCGAGGCTGCTTGGCCCCCCAGCGGCTGGGGAGTTGGCGGCCGGGGGGGTAAGGGAGCGGGCGGGGGGGGGGGGGTAAGGGAGCAGGCGGGGGGGTGGTAAGGGAGCAGGCGGGGGGGTAAGGGAGCGGGCGGGGTGGGGGAGGGAGCGGGCGGGGGGGGGTAAGGGAGCAGGCGGGGGGATAAGGGAGCGGGCGGGGGGGGTAAGGGAGCAGGCGGGGGGGTAAGGGAGCGGGCGGGGGGGGGGAGGGAGCGGCGAGGGGGTAAGGGAGCTTTGGCGGCTGGGGTAGGAGGGCCGCGCTTACCCCCTTTGTGAGTGTTTGTATGATATAGATATATATGCACACGCACGCATATACATGCGCACGCGCACACATACACGTGCACACGCACACATACATGCACACACGTATACATGCGCACACGCACACACGCACACATACATGCGCTCACGCACACATACATGCGCACACGCACACAAACATGCGCACACGCACACATAAACATGCACACACGTACACATAAACATGCACACACGTATACATGCGCACATAAACATGCGCAAACGCACATATATACACACACAAACATGCACACACGTATACATGCGTACACGCACATATACATGCGCACACGCACACATATGCACACGCACACAAACATGCGCACACGCACACGCACACATAAACATGCGCACACGCAAACATATACACTGTGTGCGCATGTTTATGTGCGTATACAGTATATTTATGGTATTGCTTGACCTGAGGAAGAGGAAAACTCTTGAAAGCTTGTCCCATGACACAAATTGTTGGTCCAAATAAAAAAAAGGTAATAATAAATACTGAAGAACATATATATATATTTTTTTATATATACTGTATGTATATATGTATATGTATGTATGGATATATAGCGAAGGTCAGCAGCCGGCAGCGGAGGGAGAGAAGGACGGCATCCTGCAGCGAAGCTTGACAGCGGCAGAGGACAGTAGCCGGCGGCGGAGGGAGAGAAGGACGGCATCCTGCAGCGAAGCTCGGCAGCGGCAGAGGACAGCAGCCGGCAGCGGAGGGAGAGAAGGACGGCATCCTGCAGCGAAGCTCGACAGCGGCAGAGGACAGTAGCCGGCGGCGGAGGGAGAGAAGGACGGCATCCTGCA